>NC_056562.1:23029270-23031107 GCF_013358625.1 Macadamia integrifolia
CCATGGTTTTAAGTATCGGTGCGTATCATGCCGTATCGATCGATACGTATCCGTATCGGTAGGCATCGGCACGATACATACCGATACGTTACGGGAAATTTTGGGCCTCTTTTTGTGTATCGACGTATCGTACGTATCGTATTGTGACGTACCATATCGATACTGATATGTACGATACTCTACGATACGAACTTTTGAAAATCTGAAAATTCCCGAGAGTATCGGTACTGTATCGGTATGTATCGAAGGTATCGTGCAGTATCGAGCCGTATCGTACCATATCAGTACGATACGGCTACTTAAGTGTGAATTTTTTGTTGTTTGAAACAAACACTTCACACTCTCACCAACAGTTTTCTATATTTTGCTTATTTCTTCCCCTTTGATTCACACACCTTTTTGGAGACTCAAATGGTAGATTGAAAGAAACATTGTGGAAGTGAATGGTTCAAAGAAGGAGAGAAACATAGTCCAAGAAGAACCTTGAAGGCTTGAACTTGAAAGTTGAAACATTTGAATAGTAAGTTCTTGAATCTTTACTCAACTTTTTCAACTTTAACCTTAGATTTTCAAGTTTTTTTTATAAATCTAAGGTTCATCATACTTAGAATCACATTTTATGCATCATTATTACATGAAATCATTGGATATATAAGGATTTACAAACTTTTTTCAAGAGAAAATGAGGGTTTCAATTTTTTTCAAATTTCTTAGATCTACTCATGCTCAATGGTTAAAAATGTTTAGATTTTTTATATGTTATGTAGGGGTGTCAATCGGTCGGTCCGGCTCGGTTTCTGTCCGGGCTGAGTCGGTTTCGGTGTGGGAAAGCTGAAATCGAAACCGAACCAATAAGGAAATTCCGGTTTCGGTTTCGGTGTGGTTTGGTTTCGGTTTTTCTTCGGTTTCTTAAATTGATTTGTAACCGGGTTGGTTTTGGTTTTTGGTCCAGTTTGGATTCGACTTTCCATACAAATGTATACAAAACTATGCAAATTTTGATTTTTTTAATAAATTTTGGAGTGTTTCAGTTTCTTACTGGTTTGGTTTCAGTTTCGGTCCCGGTTTTGAGCCGGTTTCGGTTTGGTTTCGGGTTCATCTGGTTTCCGGTGCGGTTCGATTTGGTTTTGGGGTTGCAATACTCCAAACCGAACCGAACCAATAAGGCTTCGGTTCAGTTTGGTCCGTGTTGTTATCGGTTTGGTCCGACTGGTTTTACCGGTCCGGTTTAGGAATTGACACCCCTAATGTTATGTAAAAACAAGTGCTCTACAACTTCCATGGAAATTTTTTATTTTTCTCAAAAAAATATATTTTTTTAATTTTTTATTCCGAAATTAATTTTAAAAAAAAAAAGAAAAATCCCAAAATTTTTTTTTTTTTTAGAAAATTTAGTTCATTCAAATTTTAAAAATAATGTCATAACTTATAATTACTAAATACAGGATTTCAAATGAAACCCACATTTTTTCTCCAAAAAAGTGAGGGTTTCAATTTTTTATTTATTTCTTAGATCTACTCAAATATATTGGTCCACACTTTGTTGATTTTTTATATGTTCTTTAAAAACATTTAATCTACAACTTCTATAAAAAAAATTTAATTTTTCTACAATGAATGGGAGACCCACTACCATAAATATTTCGACTAGGGTAAATATTGTGCCTATATTCGACAAGTGCAGAATATCATCGTAGTTGCTCCTATTGAAGAAGAAGGTCCTAGCCAAGGATTTGAACCACCACGACACTCTTCACGGCACCCATCACAGTGGCAATGGCAATGAGGAAAGAAAAAACTGTAAGAAACTCAAACCTCATCATTTTGAATATTTTCA
>NC_056562.1:23031207-23092693 GCF_013358625.1 Macadamia integrifolia
CTAGCTTTGGACAAACTGCTTCTCATGCTTTAGTGATTAGATGTTGTTATTTATTGCTTATTTATAGTGTATTATGCTTCAAATACAAGGTTTACATGTATCTATGTGCATCTTAAAGGTACCCAGCATCTCTTAGTGTCTCTTTGATAGATCTCCCAGACTTATCTTAAAATCACTTTTCAAAGCTAACCCATCTCTAACAATGATTAATGAGGGTGATAGTAGATTCCAGAATCTGTGCTTTTTTAAGCATTCTAGAGACAATATAAGAAAAAGAATTCTAGGATCTCTTCGAATCCCAAAATCCCGAATATATGAAATGTGAGGTTGAAATTTTCTGGTCAATTATTTAGGTGTTGTTCAAGGGTGGGGTTGTTTTCTAGATGGCATTGGTTTTCTAGTTGATAGCTGTGTGTTTTTTATCGCTTGTTCTACTTGGTTTTTAGGGGGGAGATGGTAAGAAAGGGATCTTTTAGTGAGAGTTATCTTGTTTGGCAATCATATTTTGATGATTTGGGCACTTTTGGTCCTTTTTTCAATTTTTGGGCTTCCTATTGCTTGTATTTTCAAGTAAAAAACATCTCTGAGTCTACGCCATACCTATGCCCTCGTACAGAGAATTTTTTAATGTGTTGTTTGCCTATGTAAAATTTTAATAGAAGGGCCTAGTTAACAAATATTTCTTGAGATTCATTAATTCCTGGTTTTGTGGTATAGCTTCTTTGTGAATCATGGGAGATATCTGTGCTTATGCTTGAATCCTACTGGAAAATGTCAACACCATTAACATGTCACTAGATTGCATATCCTTTGATATACAGAATGCAGTGATCATTACTATAGTTGGCAACATAGTTTTAAGGCGTTAGTAAGGCGACGCCTTAGTAACACCTTGGCGCTGATGCGGTCTAGAGATGGTAAGGCAGTGTTCCGCCTTATGTGAAGTGGCACCTTATGGGTTTTTTTTTTTTTTTTAATTTTTTTTTAACATATTTTAAAATTACTTGATGAAGATTCCAAATATAGATTTTTTATTAGTAGGTGTATGGTTTTGTTAACACTTGAAATGTGTGGGATCAACTTTTCTCCACCAAAAATAACCAAGACAAACAAAACAAAAACATGATTCACAAACAGGGTTTGGATTTTGTCAAGGGTTTTAAGAAAGGGCTTTGAGAAGGAATCAAGGAATAAGGAAGAACCACTGATCCAGGCGAACATTTTGCTCTGGCGGCGGTGAGCTTGCTCCGGCAGTGGTGAGCTTCATTCTTCTTTGACAGGAATAGAAATATAGTGGATGACCTTAGGGCTTAGGCACTCATTTTGGCATCATAGAGGTAAGTATAATAAATATTTATATTTTTTATGTCTTCTTTTCTTTATATTTATAATTTTGTTTCATAATTATGTATTTATATTATATGTTAATATGATTGATGATTGGTGATTGAATATTGAATATTGATGATTGATGATTGATGAAGATGAACTTAGTTTATTCACTTTATTGATTTGTTTTCTTGATGAATATCTTACATTGGTATGAATATGAACCTTTAATATTTATTTAACATATGAGTAATAGAATTGAATTAGGATTTGAGCAAAATAGATTGGTTTTATAAAAAAATTATATAGGAACGCTTTAGTCGATAAGGCGACGCTTTATGCCTGCCTTATCGCTAAGGCTTTCCGAATGACCCTCAAACGCCTCCGTCGCCTTACCGCCTTAAAAACTATGATCTCAGCCTTCAACCAACAGTTGGAGGTGATCTTTGGAGGATCAAACCAGCACCCCAGGACCTCCATTCGATGGGAGTTTGGAGGCTGTTTGGCTTCTGGTTCATGTGATACAAGAAATCTCCAGTTTTGCCCTAATTCTGCCCTAATTCCAGGAGAATCTGTATTTCCATATTCAGCCATCAGTTCTGGATGATAATTGAAGGTTTTATCAAGACAATCGGAGCCCCACTCGATCAGAGTTTCAGCCCTTGCTGTGCTGTAATTTGTGAGTTTTGAATTTTCTCTTGTTTGACCTACTTATGTCCAAGAATCAGGTACTGCCAGTTTCCGTTCATAGTCAGATCCGGTTCTAAGATTCAGCGATTGTTCATTTGTTTGGAGCTTTTGATGTCAGGTCATTCACCTAAGCAAACAACCCCAATAATTGTGCAAACTCTGTACCAAACTCAGATTTAAATCTCAGATCTGATCCTTAGGAAGAACAACTCAGGATAAAGAAAACAAGCTGAAATAATAGAAAAATTTCTAACTCACAAACCAGGGCTTGGATGAGCCTCAGATTTGGTTCGAATCTGGCTGGGAACTCCTTCAAATAGTCCTCCAAATTTGGTTGAATTCCTCCAAGTAGTTAGGAGACCATTCGCTTTCCAGAGCAGGACAAAGATTAGGGTTTCGCAGGCTTGAAGGAGAAATCCTGCGGCTGCAAGAGGAGCCCTCCAAAGGGGCAGAAATTCTGGTCGAGTGGCTCTCTTGGGGGCTGGAACAAAACCCTAAAAGGGCTTAGTGATTGGCTGTCAGATCTACCATTAGACCCTTCTCTAAGAAACTTCACTTTTCTGCTGTATCAATTAGGGGATTCTGTCTGTTATTTAAGCTAACTGTTGCTGGTTTCTAAGGGCTTCAATAGGCTTGATTTAGTCACTCAATCACTCAATAAACAGAGGTAAAATATAAAATAAAGAAAGGGAAGAGGGTGAGAATCGATTGAAGAAGAAAAGGGGGTAGGGAAATGGCTATCTCAACTTGGGTCTCTCACCCTTTAACTGTTTCAGTTGATGAACTACACCAATCTCAGGCTGAAATAGTTGCAAGCAAACAGCTTTTTTTTATTAATTAATGTCTGCCTGAAACAATTGATGGGGCTTTTATAAATAGCCTTGATTGCTGATTACAATTTAGGAAACATTGAAAATAGGATCTAAACTCCTAAAACTTGGAGACTAAGAAACAAATAAATATAGAAATAAATAAACTCTAACTCAACTTCATAACTAATATTCCCTATTCTGATTTGCTTGCTATCTAAGAATACTTAATAGCTAGAAAGAGCTCTGTTTTGAGTTTATTTATTTTATATAGTGTATAAGTGTGATTAGGAGTCCTTTTATGAGTCAATTTAGGAATTTTAGATGGCTTTTCTAAATGTAATACACCCTCCATCAATTACAGATGATTTGAGTAAAGAATATTAGTTTTTTGTCTAAGACTTTTGGTGTTGTTGAGCAGTGGATACGAGATTGGTATCTCAAACCTGATTTCTTCTCTTCTCTTCTGTTCTTTTTAACTCCCTTCTTCCACACATTTTCTCTCTTCTTCCTTCCAAGAAGATCAATCTCATCTCTTCTCCCTCCCCTTCCATCAACCTGATTTTACCCTTAACAATGCAGTGCTTCCTTTATCTCAAATCTGATCACAGAATTGATGTGCCTGCTTGCATCTGAGAGTCATAATCTGGATTTTCAGATTGCATTAGGCATTCTTGAAACCATGATAGATTTTTCCCTTTCTGTTTGTGAAATCATAAGTAGCTTATGCAAAGGACTCTATTTCCTGTGGACTTCTAATATCAATCACAATTCCACATATTTCAATTTTAGTGTAAGGCTACTGTAATACATATGCATTGGAACTTCCATTTTAGTTGCAAAGGTCTTTTACATTTCTGGTAGTAGGATGGGTTGAGCAACCAAAATTGAGGTTGCAGGTCGTGAATTCAAGTAATTTCAATGACTTGCAGGGTTAATCCCACTTCATCTTTTTTTCTTTTCATGAATAATGTCTTGGACTGTATTCAGGTCATATGCTTAGTTCCTAAATCTGGTGTGGATGTGGGCAAGCATCATTGGAAGGTGGAATTTTTTGTATATTTATGCTGCTGCTAATTACCATGTTTGCAAACAAACATGCACATTATTTGCTTGAAAACCCTCACTGCTCTACTGCCTCCCTTGAGTCAGAACATGTTTCACTATTCCTTATGCTTGTTGATTGCGCCCTTGCCCTTCAACAGTTAAAACCAGAGACCTTGGCACTAGTGGGTTTATATGGGACGTGAAACTTGTTTTGGTGGCTTTTTTTTTTACTAACCCCATAGTTGCAATTCTTTTCAACTTTAGTTCATTTTATTGTTTTTAGTATGATGATAAGAGGAGGAAGAGTGGTGTGAGGATTCACCATGCCATATAAAATAATAGCCAGCTTCATGTATTGAGATTTCATGATTTAGAAAAATGCTTACTTCTGGAACTTGTGTAAATTTTGCTGGATTTTTTTCTTTACGCCTTTTATTTTATCTTCAATTAGTACCATATTACCTTTTGTCAGTGACTTAATACTCATTTTTCAGATGTCATAAGTTCTTGGTAATGGGTTTTTGATGAATGAACAGGAAGCACAACCTCGTATAGTTATTCCACTCTGGAAGGCCAAAATCGAGGAACCAAGGTTTCAAAAGCCCGATCCTACACTGGTCATTTTCGACAAGTCCACTAGTAAGCTCCTTGTGCTACAAAGCTTACCTCTCAGGATGTTTCATGGTCCATATGATGAATGGCATATTGAAATAGACTACCATGACTATGGAGAGATCTGCTAAGCTGCTCTATTGACATCATTAGTTGCACAGGAGCCATATACCACCCATTCATCTTCTCCACTTCAATTCACTGTCATATTTTATTGGGATTTAGGTTTTACCCGTTTATGAGCTAGGAAAGATAATCTTTTTGCATTTTTTTCCCTGGGAGATAACCTTTTTGTATTAATGTAGTGTTGGAAAATCATTCCCGTTCTACCCTAAGCAGAATCTGTATTGTTTTAAAGCCGTGGTTCTGCTCTTGTGCTTGCTCATATGTTGTCTACAAAGAAAATCCTTAGGCTTTTTTTTTTTAGTGGCCATGGGCAAATATATATATATATATACATTTTTTTTTTTTTTTGGGGGGGGGGGGAGGGCATGTCACCATTGTTCACAAGTGCTTTTCTCTGCAACGGTAGAATGGAAAAAAATATATCTGAAAATTTCACATCCAAAAGGAAAGTGGTCTAGTTGTTCAGGTCATGTAAGGAGTACGAAGTACCCTCGAAAAAAAGAAAAGAAAAATCTGGCTTGGTGCCATTGAACACCTCCAAAAACAACAAGAAGAAAAGGTGTCAAAAAGGAAAATGAGAGCAATGCTTTCATCCTATCTACACTGACATATGTTGAACCTCCCCACTTCTCCAAGTCTTTAGCCACAGAAGCTGGGATTGAAAGCAGAGATAAGAAATAGGCAGGATCAGGAAGGTAATATCAGAATGAATGTAACAATATTAACTTCTACTCCTTGAACATATACCTGTTCTTACAGGAAGTCAATTTATCTATGTGAATCTTACTTTCACATGATTTTGAATCTGCTCTATCGAGTAATTAGCTCCAAGGAGGGGAAGTTACTATAGATGTGGATGAATTTACCCAGTTTACAACTCGGGCCAGGAGCTAGACCATGAAAAGTTCACTTTTACTGAGGTTGATCTTCAACTCTCACACCATCTCATAGAAAATTAAAATCAGCTTCAAGTTCGTCATATGGCTGTGGGCAGCATCACAAAGAATGAGGATATTGGTGGCCTACAGGAGGTGAGATAATTGGAGGGAGGATTTTTCAAATTTGGAAACCTGCTAATGTCCCTATCTCCCTGTTTTCTTAGCGTCCCCATCACTATGGCCGCATCATATTCAATTTGTAATTTCCATCTTTATTTATTTGTCTTGTTTTTGAAGAGGGTGGGATGATGCAAATGGTTTCATAATTTGGTCAGTACCTTCAATATTTAATGTGAATGGGCTATTTGCTGAATTGCACTAAAACCTCAGTATATGCTTCTATTTCAGAAACACGATATAAGTTTGCTTCTGCAAATGAGGGTGACCAGCAGCAACTTCAGACCTTTCATAGTGTTTGCAAGGGAATTCACCAGGTGATACTTGTAACTAATGCTTTACATATGCTAACTTTCCTTTATTTTCTGCTCATCTCTTACACATTTCATATCTGGGATGCAAAGAAGCAATATCTTTCCTAGCTTTTGACCATATCATAGTGGAAATTCTTGTTTGGTAGGAAGGAGGCAATTCTAACATTACCAGAATACCAGGTCTCCCACTGCATAAATAATTTCAAGTTGTAACCAGGAGTTCTCTTTAACTTCATCATGTCAATAGATTTTTAAAGTTCTAATTTTAGATTAAGTATAAAATTAAAAGAAATCTTTGTATAAACAAAACACACAAATTAAAGCGCCTTGATGAAGCTTACAATTGAATTTTTCACTAGAAGTGGCTCCCAAGAAGGCGATGTGACTGTTACAACCTTGATGCTGGACAAAGTATATATTCAAATTGTACAGGTAGCGAGAGAAGACAACTGAGAAATATCAACTAAAATCGTGACAAAATTACAAAGAGCAATTCAGATATATTTTTAAAACAATTGTGGTGCATTTCATTTTTCTTTTAGCTCGACAATTTATTCGGAAATCCCTAATCCCTTACATTGTATCAAATTATCTAAAAGAATTAAAATGCATTGATCATTACAAATATGCATGAATTTCAGTGTTTGACTTCTTTAAACAATATCTAGGTACCATCTTCTCCATTGCCTGGTGCATCAACTCTTCCTTCAAATGCACCACCATCTACTGCAGAAGATATAGAATTAGCAATGGCCATAAATGCTTCCATTCAGTCTGCCAATACCCATCCAAGTGCTGGAGTGGACAACATAAATGGTTGGGCAAACCATGTAGGTACTAGCAGTCATAATGGCTGGGGCCAAACAGGAGCTGCACCTCCTTCAAAAGCCAGTAGCAGTAGTGATCCAAGTAGCATTCCACCACAGCACATCCACAGTCTGCACAATACAAGAACTCAAATGGTTCCTGAAACTGCTTCTTTAGTTCCATCAGCTCCTCCAATTCCTGAAGAGATTGCAGTTGATGACCCTATTCTCTATCCATCAATCGACTCGATTTCTGTTGATGTACCAGTTTCAACTGTGGAGGATCGAATAGCCAGAAAAAATGAGGGGAAAGATGGGAGGGCTTCATCCTCATGTGTGATATGTTTGGATGCTCCAGTTGAGGGGGCTTGCATCCCTTGTGGTCACATGGCTGGATGCATGTCTTGTTTGAAAGAAATCGAAGACAAGAAATGGGGCTGCCCTGTTTGCCGTGCCAAGATTGATCAGGTTATAAGGCTCTATGCTGTGTGAGTAGTGATTCAAAATACATAGAGCTGATGGTGGTTCACAGCTATCTGGAATTTAAGGATACTCAAAAGTTCTCTTTATTCATGGTCAGGGAGCTCATCATACTTCTTCACCTTGTAATGCCTCACTGTACAGATCACAATTAGGCCATCAATTTGTAGAGTTGAAAATCTAAGACTCATAGATAGACTGTTCATCCCTCCCCTCCTCCAACCCCCCCCCCCTCCCGAGACTTAAAAAAAAAAGGCTACCTTATTTGTCATGAGGAAGTCTTTCCATATTGTTATACATACGGATAAAGCATTATTGATACAAAAGAAAGACTTGCTGAAGGAACCGAAGTTATCTATGCATTAATGAACATTTAGGATCTGGATTATTGAAGGAACCAAAGTTATCAGTACATTTCTCTATGTCAGTATTTTTTTTTTTTTGGGCCGGGGGGGGGGGTGGTGGGGTTTGGGTGCAAATGTTATTACCATATGTTTATTTCAGGATGGGGGAAATCATATCTTCTTCTGGACTATTGCTTTTGATTGTGTGTACAGGCTGTATTTGAATCCTCAGGGTTGAACATTGTGACTATAGGATAGATGGTGAATGAATTTATACAAACACTGTTTTTATTTCAAATTTTTTGTGGGAATTGGATTTGGGAGATGAACAGGTAAATTCTTTGCAAATCCAACCTCAATCAACTAGGTCCTTGCAATGTTTGAACACAAGGGCATAGTGGCAACAGTGTTAGTATTGTTGTATATAGTGGCTCCCATGGTTCATCTGTCCATTATATATCTCTTGCTTTTTCCTGTTTAACTATGGCCGTCATATTACTGCACAAATGATTACTTTTTTGGAAGCACAGGAAAAAGGGGTGGGGGGGGGGGTGTTGAAAAACTCAATTACCTTATCAGCTGGATCATATACTTTACAATGGTTGTTCAAGGCTTCAAGCCCATGAGTGGAAAGGGTCAAACATCAGAATCTGAGTCAAAAAGGATGTAGGTGTAGCCTTTCATGGAGCCCAGTCGGTGCCAGTACTGGCAGGGAAGGTCTCTGTTTAGGGGGAAACACCTAATCAGACAACCATTGAAAGTGGAACAAAAATCCAAAATACAATAGAACTCAAAGAAAAGGGTCCCCTCACTATAAACAACTCTCTCCATAACCACATGGTCTTGGTTCCCAAGAAAGAAGAGCATAAGGTTATGTCAAGTTTGGAAACCTAAAAGCACTATAGGGGGAACAGTTCACTGGAAAGTCAAGACTAGATTATTGAGCCAATTTTGTTTTATAAGATCTAACTAATCTTAAAATGGATTTTAGAACATTTTCTTCAAGGTTGTTGCCTTGTTTTTGTAGGAACTGCTCTAGAAAACAATTCTTCGCCAGAGGGAACCCATGAAACTGGACCCCTTGGGTTGTTAGGAATGTGGACCCTTCACCGACAGCATAATGGGGCTGAGCATATACCATTAAAATTTTCAATCCAAGTCAAAGCTAAGTATGACTCTCTCTCTCTCTCTCTCTATAATAGCTTTTCTTGGTCAATGAGTCAAAGAAAAACTATAAATAACCTAATCCTAGGCAATTGGATTTGGTTTGCCAACCCCAACTAAAATTGGTGAAGGAGATTGGTAGCAGTACACCTCTTTTTTGAACCCTTAATGAATTGTTCTTGTTATTGAGTGGGATAGTGGATAGGGGTTCTGTTTGGTTTCCGGAATAAGTTTCAACTTTGTCGTTGAAAATAGTGACAAAAGAAAGATATGGGCCTATGTCTTTAAATAAGACCAAGTATGTGGTAAAGGGATAAGAAAGAAGACAAGGGAAAGAGGGCCATGAAGAACGTGGTTAAGTGCAGGGAAAATTTGTAAAAAGCAAGTCGTACTTTATACTTCCATGCAACAATCTTTTACCAAGAACAGTAAAAACTGAGAAACAGATTAAAAAATAGGGGAAAAAAAATATGTAGGAGAGGGTTATTTAAGCAAGTAATATGGGGGAGTGCACCAACAAGGAGCAACAAAACATTTCGTATGTAAGGAGGGTAGAGAGGTTATTCCACGTAAGGTGAGAGAGAGAGAGAGAGAGAGTGCTAATGTATCCTCGGTAGGGTGTCAACCAATCAGGGCCAGTCGGTTTTGGTTGGGCTTATCAATACCCACCAATTTAAAGTTCCATATTTTTTCCATTAGTTTCGGTAATAGGGTCTTGTTGGTCAGGGCATGGACAATTTTCTATTCGGTCAATTATTGACTCATGATCGGACTAATTAATATATAATTGGGCTTTAAATAGGATAATTGAATAAATATACTATAATGTAATTAAAAAGGATAATCAGGATATAAATGGTTGGTCCTAGTCAGGCGATCATTAAGCCACTACCTTGAACCGAGAACATGTGATTATTAATGGATCGAAGTTTAAGTTGGACACGTTTATTAATAGATTGAACCAATCTCAGGCTTCCATCGATCGATTCAGGTCTGGCATATTGGTGCAGGCAAACATTTAACACCCATAACCCTGTGGGATAGAGAACTTTTTCCTAAATGTTTAGTACTGGAATACATAGTAGAAGTGGGAGGAGAGATGGTGAGGTAAAAAAAAAATTTACATGAAGTCAATCCAAAATTTACCCTGATCCTAGTTATTCAATAGTAATATTGCTAAATTCACGTGGCATAAATTATGTGGGTCATCAAGTAAAGTGTTCCTCCATGGACCATCTAGAAGACCTTTTTTGCCTTAAATTTACAACAACTAGTAAGTTACAAAAACAAACAAATAGGGTATTGAAATCCTTCTTTAATGTGTGGGGTTTGCAATTGCAATTACACTATTAACTTTATTATTATTATTATTATTATTATTATTATTATTATTATTATTTGACATAAATGCTTGTAATGGCCGGTCTACACTCAATTACTTTCTTCACTTTTCATGATTTAATGGGGTTAGGTAGGATTAATCTAGACATGTCTATCTAACTTATCAAATCATGATTGTTTACATCACTTTTCTCAAAAATAAATAAATAATTAAATCAGAAAATACCAACAAAAAATTATCACTATATAGAGTTTTAAATTTTCTTATAAAGTAGACTAGGAAGTAGATAAGATGAATATAAGCATATCATCATCTTTTGTCTACCAAAAATAAAATCCCCAAAGAGAGATTTAGTAAATAATCAAATACAATACTAGCCCCAATCGTGAAGTTGGTAATTTCTTATTTTTTTACATCTCCCCTGTGAGAGCACAGGTATGATATTCAGCCCCAAGACTTGAGTACTAGAAAAACACAAATGTCTACCAAGATTAAATGAATACTCAAAATGTTGGTCTTTTATTTCTCTCTTTCCATACATATAAGAAAAAAAAAAAATATCATTTTAGTAGATCACCTGACCATGATTTAGATTACTTTGGTAAGATGGTAAGATTAAATATATTATAAAAAAAATGATAATAATAATATGGAAAAATAGTTCTTACATGTCCACTTTAAAAATCTACCACGTGGATAGAGGATATGGCTATTCTGATTGTTTGATAGAGAAGTCATCCCAAGATTTATCCACATGTCAAATTTCAGAGTCCAAATCAGTCAAAGCTGTTTCCTCGTCCCAAAAAATAATTAAATATCCTTCCATGTATTAGCATCCATTTTCATAGCCTATGATTTTCAAAGCTCTATTTGTCATGTAGCAAACTCTAACATCTATAACTTGGCATGTGAATAAGAACCTAAAGTCTACCTATTCACAACTTTGGTCCCAATATGATCTGCCAATTGATAGTTATTTGTATTTAAAGTAAGCATGTAGAAAAGGTTCCCACCACAGGCATGTCATTATTGGACTCCCTAATCGTATATACTAAGAAGGAAAAGTATCTCTGAATTATTACGGTACTCTACTCACCTCACAGAGATTATTATATATTTTTTTTTTGGAGAGAGAAAATAAGGGAAATGAAAGCTCCCTGATTGCGTGGCCCTACGCTCATACACAGAGGGTGGTGAAATGACACCGCCAATCCTATGAAACCTAAAAAACTCATCCTCTATTGTCCATGTTTGTGGCCTCATTGGCCCCCTCATAAGCGCAAAGGCCATGCGACCAGAGAGAGTTCTTTTCCCTATAAATAAATACAAAAATTATTGTGAGAAGACATAGGATATCCTATCGGTTTAGAAACCATTGTCCATACTAAAATTACTAATTACAGAGTGTAACAACTAAGTACCAAAGGCCAAATCATTATTTTAACCACTAATCTTTCCCAGCTCAATATGATGGAATCCCATGTCAAAGTCTTCATTTTGAATGGATTTTGAAATGTTGCATTTGTAGAATTAGTTAATGAGAATCCAAAGCTAACAAAGTGGAGCAAATTTTGAAGCTCGCAACCTAACAAAGTGGGCTGTTTCTTATTCTAGTTAGTTTTTTTGGACCATTCCTTCCCAAATGGAATCCAATGCTATGTTTTTAAATTGCTATACTTGGTACTTGAGACCTAGAATTTTCAAACTTGGATTCCAAAAGAAAATGTGTGATTGGGAAAGTTCTACATTCAAGTATTCAAAGGGATCAATCTCCATCAATTCTAATTTGAATGAAATTAAATTAACCTATAAGTCAGTCAGATTCGCCCTAACTCAAGAACAATTAAGTTATCAAAAAAAATACATGGATTAAGAATTAATGATTACAACTTAGACCCTTGAATGGGTAGTTACATAATAGCTATGACATAGATATAAAAATTTCAGTATTACTTTGATGGAAATGAGGAAAAGGATAACATTACAACAAACAAGGAGAGACAATAACACTTGAAAAAATTGAAAGAAATAAAAAAATTGATAGAGGTGTTTGATTGTATTAATTCTTTCAATAGAAAATGCACTCATTTGATAACCTACCCACTTAGCCTTTTTTTTTTTAAATCTTAAACCATCAATTTTTTTCCCAACCACACCCATTTCACAAAAATACTGCTGACCAAGTGCACCAATTCAATGTGACCATACTAGCAAGACTTATAGATTATGATGAAAGTTGAAGTTGATAAGGACTAATGAATAGCTAAAATAAAACTTGAGTATCATTAATTACTGAATCCTTTTGAATAATGCCAGATGGAACACAATGGTAAACCAATATCTTGAGAAATGTGTAAAGGGACCCACTTACCAAAAGAAAAAAAAAAAAAGTGAATAGGGACCCATTATGGAAGTATTTAGGACATACTATTAGATGATGGGATCTCACTGGATGGTCAAGGTGTGGTTTTGCTGGAGGAGAGCTAAAATGTTGGCTCATTCACTCATGTTTAATGTTTCAGCTAATGTATCTATGGGTTGTGTTTGGCTGTAAGAAAAAATAAAGGAAAAGAAATTAAACATTTTCAAATTTAAAAAGAAGAAATTTATAATTATTATCTCACATATTTATATTATTAATTTCAAATCATTACATGTTTTATTATTAAATTTCATTTTAATTTGCACTGTTAAATTTGAAAAATAAAATAAAAATAATATCTAAAAGGATTCATTATTAAAAATAATTAAAATTCAATTTAAATGATTCAAAACCATTTTCAAGAATGATTACTTTATTAGATTATAAAATTTTCATTTTCCTTTATTTTAGTTTCCATTGCTATCAAATGAAGCAAAAAATAAAGAACATTTTTATGCATTATTGAGATGGTTGCATATAAAAAAAAATGGTTCCAATACCTAGTGATGTTTGGAGGTTTGAGGATCGACTTCAACCACATGCGAGTGTAAATAGGTATAGTGTGGACGTCAGGTTTGTGGTATAGGGATCATCTCCTGTCACGTGCATTCTTCCTCTCTCTTCTTTCCTATCATCATCCCTCCCTCCCCTCTTGTGTGTGTGTGAGTAAAGTCTCCTTCAACAGGATGTACAAAAAAAAAAAAAAAAAAACTGCTCCCCATAGAAATAGATTGGGCATTAGCCCAATGCCTAATAGGGGCATTGCAGGATAAATTAGCCCCCAAACCTAGAAAAGAAGGGGAAAAGAAAATTCTTTTTTACCAAGAAATGGCCGCCATGTACCCATCTGTAATCTTCTTGGTCATAATTTCATTACTGTTTAAAGCAGCCTAACCCTGTTTTACAAATCATCTGATTTTGATTTAATCACGTTAGTAATCTCACATTTCCCATCATTACATTCTTAATCAATTTTACAAGTACAGCCAGCAATTCTCCAGTTAATAAAAGGGCCCACACACGTCTCTTTTAGCCCTTTTCCCTGCAGCTCTCACCCTCTTCATGTCATGGGATCGCTGTAAGAGAAAGCACTCATAGCATGAGTGAGAGAGGTTTACAGTTCACTGTAAAGGGTTCAAGCCTTCAAGGAGAGTCAGGCATACACAGTGTAATCACTCCATTGTTTTCCACTTAAAAGCTGCTGATTTTGCGTTTTATCATCACAGGCTTTGCTTTTTTATTCACAAGCTGAATCAGAGGTTTGCTTTGTTTTGTTATTCTTTCTCTTTTTTTGCTGAAAAAGGGAAAAAAAAAAGAGTGTTCTTTCTATCTGTGAGTTTGTGATTTATGAGGGTCTTTGGATGCTAGGAGGATGCAATCAGTTGGGTTTCCTTAGTCTGCGTGAATTCAAGCTGGAAACCTCATCTGGGTTTCTTTGTTTTGTTTGAATTTGAGGCTTCATTGTTTTAGTTTGGTTAAAAGGGTACTCAGAATCTAGAACATGGGTGTTCATATGATTTTGCGAAATGATTTTGTCTTCAAACTTGAAATTTTAATTTTGTAGGAGTTAGTGCAGAAATGCATCTTTTTTTTTGGGGAACATTAATTCAATTCTGTTATTGGAAAGCCTGAGCATTGGTATATTGAGCAGCTCTGAACAAGTTATTTCTGGAATCTGGATGAGTGGTTTTGGAATCATTGGGTCCCATTTATCCGGTTTTCTATTGCTACATCCAAAATCCAAGTGGAAAGCTTTGAATTACGCCTAAATGCCTTTGCATTAGATCATTCATTTCCTGCTTTGATCAGTATTTTGCAGCATGATTCGTGTTTGTTGTCATGATTTGATGATATACAAGTTAGTACTCCAGAAACCTCATCAATACTGGTGGAAAATGAGTGAAAAAAAGTGATAGTTTAGATTAAGAGGTTCTGCTTGGTCGATCAGTGCCCAGGGAATTGTGTTTTTGGAGATTATTGTAATGGTCACTACTTATGAGCTCCCTTCTCCTCACCCTAGAGGCCAAATAATGTTGGATGATGTTTAGATTGATTTCTTGAGGAAGAGTGGACAGAATCTTCTGAGGACAGATGAGGATCCAATATAACTTGAGTTGTTTTTATATTCATCGTCACTTAAATATGTCGAATCTGTTATGTGCCCTTTCGTAGTTGCTATTGCTTCTCTTTCCAAGGTTATGTTACTTCCAAAACCAAAATCAAATTAAAAGAAAAGAAGGAGGGAAGGGGAGTAAATAAAAAACAATGGAAAATGGTCCATAATTAATGGGTCACAAGGTTTCTGTTTCTTGGATTATGGACTTCGACTTGCAGTGAGTGGAAGTCAGGGGATCATCTCTGCACGGCTTGTTCGGACTGTACTGAAATAATGAAATTTGATGGGATTAGCTTAAAAATGATGGGAACTATAAAATAGTTGTTCTGGGTACATACAAAATAGAGAGCTCGCATATGAATATTCTTATGGTGGCTCTTACTTATCATACTTTTACTTGGATTTCAAGTAGCTTTTGTGCAAGGAAGAACCAGAATGTTTTTTTTTTTTCCCCTGCTTTCCCTTTCAACTTATTTAAAAAAAATTAAATTGCACCTATTGCTTCTTTTAATACTTGTTCTACTTGTTCCTGATCCAAAATAATTCTGTTTAACTGGTTAGATTGCCTAATATGAAGATATTCTCAAGGACAAATTCGGTAGAATTTACAATTTTGGTAGAAATATGAAAGTTTCCCATTCTTTACGTCATTGAAGAATAATAATGATGTTTGGTGTAGCAAAATAAGTTCTGGTAAGAAATTATGCGTAAACGTAGGTTAATTGAATGTTTATTTATTTATTTATTTATTTTTTTGGGTGTTTGTGTCTTCTGCTTTTGATTATTATATGCAGTACTTGGCTGGTTTGCACTTACCTTGAGCCTTGCATGTTTGTATCCATTGACGTTGGAGGGATAAACAAAGCCTCTGGGTGCCTGGAATGAGCGTAAGAATAATCTTCAAATGATTCTTTCTAAACCAAACCAGCAATCCTAGTTTCCACAGGGTCAATTGTACCCTTCTCTTTTCTGGACATGAATACTCCTTTATTCAAGTTAATATCTAGCGGGGCTCAGTTCCCAGTTTCATAGCTTTATGTTAATCCTATTCTGTAGTTTATTTCATTGATAGACAAACGAATGTAATAGAAAATGGGGACAAATGTGTAAGAGTCTGCTTCAAAACATGGAAATCATTGTGGTAGTGATAGGACAATTTGTTCTTTAGAATTTTAAATATGGTTCTCTCCAGCATTATGAATAAGCTAGTCATCAATGTTGAGATTTAAACCATTATTATGAATCTGTAAGATAAATTTGGTATTTATGTTATTCTTTATGCTGATGTTCATCATGAAAAAAAAAAGAAGAAGCAGAAGATGTTCCTTATGTGCTTTGCTTATCTTGAAATAGGTCTCATGGACACAAGATCTGCACCATGTCTAATTAACAGCATTTCTCGATTCATTCATCTCGTCACCTTCCAGACTGTGAAATCTGTACCAGTGCAGAAGCATTATCAATATATGGTCAGCATATTGAAGGATTTAAAACCCGTGCTTAATGAAGTTGTTGATTCAAAAATACCTACAAATGAATTTCTACTTAAAGAATGCGAGGAATTGGATTTGGCTGTCAATGAGGCTAGAGAGTTCATGGAGAAGTGGAATCCAAAGATGAGCAAGATATATAGTGTGAGTGTGCGAACTCTTTTTCTCATTCTTTACTCAAGCAAGAGAACGAAATGCTTTTCTTGTTCAGGATTGATTCACCAAAGTCCAGAGTGGTGAGGTGACTATGAATTCCGTACCTGGGGGTTGGAAGAATGATACTCTTTACTAATTGTGAGAAGTTAATGTTAACTTCCTTTGGTTGTAATTAAGGAGTGGCAATAGGTTGACACATGTTCAGTTTGCATGGTGTCAGATTTTATCATGTTGAATTTGCCTCAACTTGAGCATGAACTGTTTATAATCAGGTTAGGAAACCTGAACAAAAACATGACCTGGTTATCAACCCTTGGAGACTATTAATCACAGACTAACCCATTTAATAAATAGGTTGGCATGATGACACCATGCAATGAGTAAAACCTCTTTTAGGATTGATTGAGTTAAAATTTCTGGTAAAATTACAATAACTTTAGCTTTTGATCTCAGGTATGAGAAGCAAGGAACACCACATCAACAGGCCATGCCCTATGGTGTTTTGCTATAAACATGAATAAACTTTAATTATATTTTACTATATTATAAAGTTAAATGATTGGATGGGTTACATACCCTCAATCAAAAGGCAACTCATTTCTAAATGGGCAATGCATATGGAGCCAAAATTGACTCTACCATCGTCAATAGGCTCATAGCCAACCAAACCTGATAATTACCTGTCATGTCTCCTTCACATTTTATTTCAAGAATTTCGTTCCCTAGCTTTCATCCCAATCTATCTGGGTTGTGTTTTTGTGAAGTTCTTCTACTATATAAAGGGATTGCAACCTTTCAATGGGTTATCATAGCCTGTAGAGATATGGGCCTCACGATTCCAAATGTTTAGAATACTTGTATTTAGGTCTTCTGTTCTCTGTTTCTTTAAATACATGAGTACTTGTATTTATTGAGTTGATGATCCCGATTTGATATTTTAACTTGTTGGAACACATAAAAAGCCAAAAGTTATGGGGATTTCAAGGTGCTTTATTCTTCCCGCAGTTTTCTATTTCTCTTCATAGTGTTTCAAAAATAGTGGGATATAACCTGAAAATAATAAATTATTTATTGTATTTTTTCTGGTGATGCCTGAAGAAACCTTACCTGTAAATTCAGTGAGCCTTCTGTGTTTGTTTATTTAAATTCTCTCTTAATCTGAGCTTTGATGCCTCCAGGTTGTGCAGAGTGAGCTATTGGCAAGAAAAATCCAGAGTTCTTTACTGGCATTTTGCCATATATTGTGTAGGTTGCAGCCGCCATCTTCACTTAATTCCAATTTAAACAGTGTTCAGGTACATCAGAAGTGCGCATGTTCTTGCTAAAAAATAGTCGTATTATCTGCGGATGGTTGACTTTGTTAATTATACACTGATTCTTTATGCAAATTTTCTTCAGTATTGTATTCAGGAGCTTCAAAATAATGAGCAGGAGAGCATATCGGAACTTGTAGAAGAGGCCATATATGATCAAAGGGATAATCTCATTCCTCGTGCTGAGATCCTTCTAAAAATTGTTGAGTTACTTGGTTTGACATCAAATCAAGAGTTGCTGGTAGAGAGTGTGGCTCTGGAAAAAGAGAGAATGAAGGCCGGATGTAAGAAAAACAATGGGGAAATAGACCACGTAGATCAGATGGTGAATCTTGTTTCTCATATTCGTGATTGGATGGGTAGTATTGAGAAATTTGGGGAAATAAATGGTGTACCTGTTCCTTCATACTTCCGTTGCCCACTGTCATTGGAACTGATGTTGGACCCAGTAATTGTGGCCTCTGGTCAGACGTATGAGAGGGCTTTTATCCAGAAGTGGCTCGATCAGGGGCTTACCATTTGCCCCAAAACCCGTCAATCTCTGTCACATACAAATCTCATACCAAATTACACTGTCAAGGCACTGATAGCAAATTGGTGTGAGGACAAGAGTATAAGGATTTTCAGTACTTCTGATTGCAACTATATGTCATCCCCATCCTTGTCTCATAATGTAACTTCTCATGATTTTGTCCATCAGGATAGCTTCCATGTTTCTTTGCGTAGCAGCAATTCCACTTCAAGGTCCTCTCTGGGAGTTGGAAATGGATCTGAGAAGCAAAGGATTGAGATCTCTCCTAGATATAGTGCAGACAATTGCAATGTTTGCTGCAGCAAGGTAACTTCTAAATGTGTCCAACCTTCGCCAGAACAGTCGTATGTTCACAGCCGAAGTGAATCAGTCTCAAGTGCCATTTCCAGCATTGAGTATATGCCTATGGCAATGACGACTGGTCTTTCTGAGGAGCCAAGGGTGTTGAGTAAGCATTTGAGTGCTGGTGTTTTATCAGAAGTCAATACTGAGGGTCTGGCTTATTCTCCAAATAGAGATTCAGGATTTTCTCCATGGTTGTCAGGGAAACAATTTCAGAAGTCCAAAACCATGATGGCAGTGGCTGAGGATGGAAAAAATAATCATCAAAGAAGCCTTTCTCTTCCATTTTCAGACCCTGGATTTGATTATTTGACCACTTCTTCCCATGTTGAGAAATTGGTTGATGATCTAAAGAGTCAATCAAATGAAGTGCAGACTGCAGCTGCAGCAGAGCTGCGGCTTCTTGCAAAGCACAATATTGAGAACCGTATCATTATTGTGCAGTGTGGAGCTATCAAACCCTTGATTTCATTGCTCTATTCGGCAGTGAAACTGACACAAGAGCATGCTGTCACTGCTCTATTGAATTTATCAATATATGAAGATAACAAAGCCTTGATTGCGGAGGCAGGAGCTATAGAACCACTTATCCATGTTCTCAAGTCAGGAAATGCAGGTGCCAAAGAAAACTCTGCTGCAACTTTATTTAGTCTATCTGTATTGGAAGAATACAAGAAGAAAATTGGTCGTTCCAATGCAGTAAAGGCATTGGTTGATCTGCTAGGCTCTGGGACACTCAGGGGGAAGAAAGATGCTGCGACTGCCTTGTTCAATTTGTCGATCTTTCATGAGAACAAGGCACGCATAGTCCAGGCTGGGGCTGTTAAGTACCTGGTTGGGTGGATGGATCCTTCCACAGGGATGGTTGACAAAGCTGTTGCTCTTCTTGCTAACCTCTCTACCATTCCAGAGGGACGGTCTGCTATTACTCGTGAAGGCGGCATCCCGTTACTAGTTGAGGTTGTTGAAACAGGATCACAAAGAGGAAAAGAAAATGCTGCATCGATCTTGTTGCAGCTCTGCACTGAAAGCCAGAAGTTCTGTACCCTGATTCTGCAAGAAGGAGCAGTGCCACCTCTTGTTGCTTTATCTCTATCTGGGACGTCAAGAGGAAAAGAAAAGGTTTGTATCTGAATGTACTAATTTTATGTGAATGTTAAGCTTTATCATCTTTGAAAGCAGTATCCCTGTAGCTTATCTAAATGTTTTTATGGTTTACTATATATGTATGTTTTCTATGCATGTTTATATTTATGTGGTATTCTGAAACACATGACATTCATTTTCCCTGTTTTCGAGGTATCTGGAACCCTGCAATTCAGATGGACAGAATAAACAGTTTCTTTGTATTTATGCAGGCACAACAGATTCTCAGTCACTTCAGGAACCAGCGAGAGGGAGCCATTGGAAAAGCAAGATCGTGACACAGGACTTGAATTCTTGTAGCTTTCTGTGAGTTTGGCCTTCCCAAGTGCAATGAATTTCTTTAACCAGCCAGAGTACATTGGCATTTCCATCGAGTCCCTGTAAGATGCCTCTATTCTGCTTCCATCAAAATTCTTTTATGTTACTTTATTGAAAAAAAAAATCTTTGGTTTTTACTCATTACTGTATTCATTTGCAGCATATGAAACTTACACGAAAGTAGAAAAGAATATGAAGTATAGTCCATCTCTCTCTCTCTCGCTCGATCAAGGAAGTAGCCAGTTCAACTGTTACCAGGAGTTATTACTGATTTTGTGGTACATCTACTGTATTTGGTGTCCTCTTAGTCTGCTACTGCAGATATACATGTGTATACTCCCTTTGTTGTTTGTTGTAGTATAATTTTATTGAAGTTCGATTCTTTTAAACGTGAAATTCTCTTTTGCACCAAGGAAGCAATGCATCATCTGGACATACAGTTGTGCAGGAGTTGCTAATTGATGGCTGAATGGCTGATGCACATGTTTAGTGATCAACTCGATGTTCATATCATACTCATGTGGATCCGGATTCTCTCCTCCTCCCTTTTTCTGCATCTCCATCCCAAACTCTCACATGCATGCAGCCCAAACACCTGGGTGGACACAGCCCTAGATGGTTGGCAGGTAGCCTCAGGCATGCATGTGAGAGGTTAGAAGGAATTAGATGAGCCGTGAATTGGAGATGATCTTAATTCTACTTGTGTCCCTTGAGGTGCATTGTTAAAGGAGATCTCACACATTAGACAGAGGTGTGCTTTAGTTTCCTAATAGACCTAGTGTAGACACTGAATTTCGACAATTCGAGAGTTTGACATGAGAGAGGAGATCCCTTAATGCTTAATTTAGTCGTCAAGAAATGGATTAAAAAACCAATTTTAAAAATTCTAAAATGGTTGTCAAGAAATTGATAGGAAAGACAAGAAAAGAAATTCTTGACAACCAAAGAAAGTCTAAGGGTTAGAGGTGTAAATTTGACCCCACAAAACATCAACAGTACATTTTCTCAATGCAACGTAATTATGAAATTTTGTTTTTTGTTTTTTTATAAAAAATTGGAATTAGGCAGAGGGATAAGCACACTACTCAAGTGCAATAAGTTAGCAGGTGGCACCAATGGGTGCATACAACAGAAAATCATACAAGAGGGGGCCAAGAGAGACCCAGAGGGAGTTAGCCTATGGTACACCGGTGGTATGTCAAGTCTTTCTTAAAAGTTTAACAAATAAAGGGCAAAGAACCTTGCCGGTTTAGTATGAGAAATGCTTGGATACAATAAGCATGAAATGGTTACACTGCCTTCATCCCTACTTGCGTTGAAATGCTCTCATTGGTCTGCTTGCCTGGCATTTCTCACATCAGACCGATAGGGTACTTTTGTCATTTTTTTTTTGAACACTTGATTATTGCTTAATGTAGGTTTCATAAATTGAACATTTTTTTTTTAACGCTCTTATGTGTCTACCTCTTTCCTCATGTGAAAAACATATTCTATTGTTTTGGGAAGGAAAGAGATACACATTGGGAGTGAGGACAGAGAAATACTCTGCCTTTATTTTTATTTTTTTTTGTAAGAAAATGTGAGTACGTGACGCTCACCATGGTTAACTATCGGTCGATAGTAATGTCTGACCGATGTGGATTCAATTTCCTGTATTGTCTTAAGGGTGAAATAGTAAAAAAAAATATACTTTATTTTCATAAATAAAAATAAAAGTGATCAATATACATCGATCTTTAATGATACCGATCCATCGTATTGATATCAGCCAAGATATAATTGACGCTCAAAGTTGTTTGTCTTAAAGAGGGAAATAAAAAAAAAACCAATCTGATCATTTTACCAATTAAGCCACCAAAGACTCCTAATATTACGACCGAATCACTCCCCTCTTCGTTTCTTCCACTTATGACCAACGATCAAAACCCAGATCTGCGAGGGCCTTTCCTTCTCATATCTCTCTCGGAATCCATGGAGTATATGTGATCTGTTTCTCTAGCCGTGATTAAGAAGCTCCGTCAATTCTACTGGATTCGTTCGTGTTTCACATTCAAGGAGTTGTGAAAATCGTTCTGAAGGATAGAGGATTGAATTTCAGCTATTTTTCGGCCCGATCTGATTTGTCAAGGTACGTCTGAAATCTCTCTTTTTTGCTAAGTTTTCATAATCCGAAGCTCCCTCAATTGTGAGGTTTCTTAGCTTTTGGTTTGATTCTGTCCCCCTTCCTTTACTCCAGATTCGGCTATGAAATAATGAGTTTTTCAGTAAATATAGTAAATATGCTTAGGATTTAGTGTGTCTAGGGCAAATTTTGGAATAAAAGAAGAAAACGTTTCAGATTTCTGAAAGCGAAGATGAATTGCAGGTTATAGGAAAAGAGTGGGAAAAAAAACAATGGAGAAATCTTGTACATTGCTTATTCACTTTGACAGAGGAACTCCTGCTCTCGCTAATGAAATCAAGGAGGCTCTTGAAGGGAACGATGTTCCAGCTAAGATTGACGCTATGAAGAAAGCAGTCATGCTTTTGTTGAACGGGGAGACTCTCCCCCAGCTATTCATCACTATTGTACGATATGTCTTGCCTTCCGAGGATCACACTATCCAGAAACTTTTGCTTCTATATTTAGAGATCATCGAGAAGACTGATACGAAGGGAAGAGTTCTCCCTGAGATGATTCTAATATGCCAGAACTTAAGGAATAATCTCCAGCACCCAAACGAATACATCCGTGGTGTAACTCTTAGATTTCTCTGTCGATTGAATGAGACCGAGATCATTGAACCACTGATCCCATCAGTTTTGGCCAATTTGGAGCATCGTCATCCCTTCATTAGGAGGAATGCTATCCTTGCAGTCATGTCAATCTACAAGCTTCCCCAAGGGGAGCAGCTTCTCGTTGATGCCCCTGAGATGATTGAGAAGGTGCTTTCATCGGAGCAGGATGCATCAGCCAAACGAAATGCTTTCCTTATGCTCTTTACTTGTGCTCAGGATCGTGCAATTAATTATCTGCTCACCCATGTTGATAGTATCCCTGAGTGGGGAGAGCTGCTTCAGATGGTTGTACTGGAGCTGATCCGCAAGGTCTGCAGAACAAATCGGGGGGAGAAAGGGAAATACATAAAGATTATTATATCTCTGTTAAATGCTCCATCTGCTGCTGTTGTTTATGAATGTGCTGGGACGCTTGTATCTCTATCATCTGCCCCCACAGCTATAAGAGCTGCTGCTAACACATACTGTCAGCTTCTGCTCTCTCAGAGTGACAACAATGTTAAACTTATTGTGCTCGATCGCCTCAATGAGCTCAGGTCTTCTCACAGAGAAATCATGGTTGATGTGATCATGGATGTGCTTAGGGCACTATCTAGCCCCAACTTAGACATCCGCAGGAAAACACTTGATATCGCACTTGAACTGATAACTCCCCGGAATATTGATGAGGTTGTCCTTACTCTGAAGAAGGAAGTTGTGAAGACTCAGAGCACTGAGCTTGAGAAAAATGGAGAATACCGGCAAATGCTAGTACAGGCCATACATACTTGTGCTATCAAATTTCCTGAGGTGGCAAGCACTGTGGTTCATCTGTTGATGGATTTCTTGGGAGACAACAATGTTGCTTCAGCTATTGATGTGGTTGTTTTTGTGCGAGAGATAATCGAAACTAACCCAAAACTGAGGGTCTCAATAATAACAAGGCTCTTGGACACTTTCTACCAGATTCGTGCTGCCCGTGTTTGTACTTGTGCTCTTTGGATCATTGGAGAATACTGTCTCTCACTGTCTGAAGTTGAGAGTGGGATCACAACCATTAATCAGTGTCTTGGAGATCTGCCATTCTACACAGTTGCAGAAGAAGGAGAAGCTTCAGATTCTACGAAACGGTCTCAGCAAGTAAACTCTATTACTGTCTCCTCGAAAAGACCTGCAATCCTTGCCGATGGGACCTATGCTACCCAGAGTGCTGCCTCAGAAACTGCTCTTTCCACTCCGACCCTTGTTCAGGGGACTTTGGCTTCCCCTGGGAATTTGAGATCCCTGATTCTTACCGGTGACTTTTTCCTCGGGGCAGTGATTGCTTGCACTCTAACAAAGCTGATTCTGAGATTGGAAGAGGTGCAGCCATCAAAAGTTGAAGTGAACAAAGCCACTTCTCAGGCCTTACTGATTATGGTTTCTCTGCTGCAATTGGGGCAGTCTTCAGTTCTTCCTCACCCAATTGATAATGATTCATATGATAGGATTGTTCTTTGCATAAGATTGCTTTGCAATACTGGTGACGAGATTAGGAAGATATGGCTGCAGTCATGCCGTCAGAGTTTTGTTAAAATGCTTGCAGATAAGCAGTTCCGGGAAACAGAGGAGATAAAAGCGAAGGCTCAGGTCTCCCATGCACAACCAGATGACCTCATCGATTTCTACCATTTGAAGAGTAGGAAGGTAAGGTGCTTTTGGAATTTTTACTTGTTTGATTCTCCAGATCCTAATAAGATGCATTATTTATTAATTACGAGGTACTATTTTGTATTTACAGATAGATCTAATTACCTGGATAAGTTCATCTTATTTGACAGAGTTGAGAATTTTCATATCATTACAATTTCATAGATTTTTATTGCTTTCTCCTTTGCTCGGTAACCTCTTTAAGTAGTGGCATTTTTCTGAAACTAGATATTTTATGTGGGACCAAAATGGCCATAAACTCTACTAGTTCTACTGCTGTTTGGTCTGTTTATACAGTTGAAGTTTCTTGTACCTCTACGTTTAAGGATGGCTTTATTGCTGTATCAACTATCACCATTATCTTTTAAGTCGAGCATTGTTTACTGACTTTGGTATATGGCATATCGCATGTGTCTTGCTTTTTTAGGGGTGCCACGATACAAATTGTTCCATGATCTATATGTTGAGACATTACTTTTCCTTGTTATACTTTTATATAAGTGTCTTAATGTTTATTTTGGTTCCATGGAAATTGTAAAAGATCATTATTCTTTCACTGGGAGTTGTTGAGTTAGCAGCAAATCACTTGATTTTGTTTATACCAGTGATTATATGCAGGAAAGAATGCCTTTCTCTTTTCTCTTTTTCCTTTCTTAAGTAAGAGATGATTGCTTAGCATATTCCTTAGCAAGCTTATAACATCATCAAAGCTGCCTGTGTGTCCTTTTGACTATAAGTACTTCCTACTGGTGGCCTGTTATTCAAACTCCTTTCTTCATCGCTATACTTGATGTTAAAAGCTTCTGATTTGAGCTTTCTGGATATGAAAAATACGGAGTTGGACTTGCTTTTTTTTTTTTTTTTTTTGTTTCTTTAGGAGTTTTGTCAATTACAATATCACCTATGATTTTCTCCCTTACAGGTATTGCGAAGAAGATAACACCATAAAACACAGCTTTTCCCCCACATACAAAGAATTTTACATTAGTCATCTAGTAAGACAAAGCAATTGGATCCAAAGGGGAAACTAGAGATTTTCATCTCTCTAGTTGTGAGAGCCAACTAATTAAGCCCTGGAGAAAGATCTTGATCAAATTTCCTGTGCATTTCTTTTGTAGTCACCATATAATGATATATGGAGGCAGATTCCATAAAATATTGCTCTTCTTACTTCTGATAATTTGGAAGTGTTGACATTAAATTTTGAAGGCATGAATAGTTTGGAAGTGAAAGTACAAAACATGGAAAACTCTGATGTGAATAGCATTATTCCAAGCTTTTTAAAGCTCCTTTTCCACCAGTTTCAATTTTCTTGAAGTTGTTTGTCACAAAACAAAATAAAAGAAACCAGCAAGAAGAAGATAAGGAAACTGATAGGAGAAGAAGAGATGGAGTAGGAGACTATCGGCTAGGAGAAAAAAAGTGTGTGCTTTTTACACCTTGGTTGCCTAAGCACTTAGGCACCCCTCTACCGCCTTAGGTCACCTTGTCGCCTTTACAACTATGATCCATGAAGAGCACTTTGTCACCAGCAAGAGGGTGTTTGACAAGCTGAAGTTCAGGACTCAAACCAAATTAAATTTTAGCAACTTGAAACCCTGAACATTGAGTCTTCAATAGATCTAAATCAGAAGTAAATGGGTGGCAAAAATTAAGTTCTCACCCACAGATTTATCACCTTGCTTAAAGGGGAAGATCTTCTTATAAAGATCTTACACTCTCGACATGTTTTTATCAAGAAAAACTTTTTTTCAAATCATCCCAAACTCCTTTAGTAGTGGTATGAAACATGGTGTTTGTAGCAATTGATGGATCCATACTGTTCCATAACCAAACTAACAAGGTATTGTTCTCATGCATCCATTCAGCAACAACAACAAACTTAGCCTTATCCCAACTTAATGGGGGTCAGCTATATGGATCCATACAAAACACAATAGAGAAAAAAAGGGGGGCAAACAGAGAATAGGGGAGGGGGGAGGCAAAAAGATGAGTGTACAGTTGAGAGTAAGAGGAAAGAGCCCAACCCAACAAGGCAGGAGAATCTCAGCTAAATGTGGTCGGGAACATGAATCCTAACCCTCCAAATAGGCTCTATTCAAGGTCATACTTGGGACAAGGCCTAGACCAAGCATGTCATTCATCACCACTTCATTTATGGTTATTTTAGGTCTACCTCTAGCTCTTTTAGCTCATTGAAATTGAATCAAATCACTCTTTGTTACTGGGGTGTCCTCAGGCCTCAATTGAACATGGCCAAACCAACTTAGACGATTTTCACTGAGTCATCGTTGATTGGGGCAATTCCCAAGTCAACTCGAATATGCTCATTCCTTACTTGATCCTTCCTAGTTTTGCTATATATCCATCTTAACATCCTCATCTCTGCTACACTTAATTTCTGTATATGGCACTTCTTAACTGCTCAACATTCCTCCCCATACATCATAGCTGGACGCACAACAATCCTATTAAATTTTTCCTTAAGCTTTAAAGGGAGAGGGTATAATCCTTGGTAGTTTATGCCCAGAATAGAAAATTAGCAGCACCACATAAGTTTATAGTGGTGATTTGAACGTTAACATTATCAACAAAGGGTTTAGAATCCACCCATGATGGAGAAGACAGCACCAACGCATTAAGAAGGTATAGATTTACTTATAGCACAGCAACAAGGGTTAGTAACACAGTGGAATGTATGAAAAATTACAGCAAGAAGACCATTCACTGAAAGGAGATTAACCTCCAGCCGCAGGTCAAAACACTTTAACCTTTGATTAGAGGGCAAACCAGCACACTATGCCTTAACAATCAACACTTTTATCTTGATTAGAGGGCATACCAGACATTATGTCTTCATAAACAGTACCTATATCGCAGAGCAAGAGGGGAATCACAGGTATACTCAACAAGGAGCTGAAAAATAGAAAAATCCATATCTCACAATGTGAAGATCTGATCTGCTTCAAGCTCTATTCGAGTGAAGGTCTGGAAGACAGGAAATAACTCAAAAATTTTGGTAAAAATCCAATGGACAGATTAGTATAAACTGCAGTGTAACAGGCTTAGAAACTCCAAGTCCTAAAATATTGGAGTCAGTGGAACTTCCAATCAACTTATCTGCTTAGGTTGAAATTTCAATTTACTCTTTATAGGGCAGAGAATAACCTGTCAAATGGTGATAGAAATTTTAGTTAAACCTGCTTATACCATGTGACAAAACAAAATAAATAAATCTTCTTTACACATTTTTTATATTGAAAAATTCGTATGAAATTTAAGGGTTGCAACTCCGGACTTTCCACGGAAAAGGTTGGCCCATCACCAGTTAACTATCAAATGACATTTAAATTAAATTTAATCACTAATTTTTATAACTAGGGATTTTCTGAACAGTTTTATGATTTTTATAATTATGTATTTTGAGCCTTGCCCCTTGGTTTACCTCACCTTATCAGGCCCAACTTCCTCAGCTGCACTTTTAGACCGAAAATACTTGCTCAAGAAAAATGGGGAGGTTCTTAAATTCGGTCTCAATGATCAATCTGGAGTAGGGGTGTCAACCAGTTGGAATTGGGGTTAGGATTAAAGGGGCGTACCTAGTGCACGAGGCTCCCGCCATTGCGGTGTCTGGGGAGGTTCATAATGTACGCATTGCATGTTCCAAGATAGAAACTTGTGAAAAAACCCATCTGAAGGATTGCCACAGAATATTAAGATGATTGCTATGAAGATTTGGGTGGTTTCTCTTTCTGGATAGAGTTAATAACATTAAAGTATGCATTCCACGGAGTCGTAATATCACTTTGTGTTGGATATTGGAGCTTTTGAGTTTGCCAAACAATTCTGTGTTCATGCTGGTACTGTTGACACTAGTCCTGTATCAGTGGTGGACTTTGCGTGTATATGCGCCCTTTCGATCTGATGGCAATGTTCGAGTTGTTTCAGGTTTCAGGAATTCCAAGCACAGCAACAATACATTTGTTATGGAAACTCAAAGAAGATTTCAGGAACAAAGCTAGCTGATAAGTTTAAAGCCCATTTCCAAATTTTCTGCATGACCATTCTAGGATTGAGATCAGGGTCAATGAAGATTATGTCATTTCTGTGAAGCCAGATTTCCCAAAGAAAGCAACAAGCTATGATAATCCTCAAAGCTCCAATTTGGTTTCTAAAAGAAGCTTGATCAAACTAAGAGAGAAGCAAATTCTCTACTGATTGAAAAGCAAGAGGCAGATTCAAAATAACACTAAAATGATTCCAGACAGCTAGGTAACTCACTTCTGATGAGAAAGTGATCTCTAGATTCAATATTAAGAGAAGAGCAGCAGTGACACTTAGAAGCCACTCTAAAACCCAGCTTAACAATATTCTGATCAACAACAATCCCATTATGAAGCACCTTCCATATGAAAGCACTGATTTTTCATAGGAATGAATCTGTTGTTTATGCCACTGAAACAAAGGGTGATGTAGATCCACATTATGGAAGGAAATATGAGAGGAAGAAGGGTCCAGCCAAGAAGCCAGCCGAACCCCTACTTGGTCCACCTAGTGGCTAAGTACAAATAAGGGCCAATTGGGCCCATCGGCTAGGGGAATAATTAGTAGTTGTTTTTAATTAATTAGTGGGCCATTGGACCCATCGAGTTGAGTAAGTGGTATGTCGAGTCCAAATTGTCTTAGGACTCTATTTGTTTTCCACATAGGTTTATTATTCCTAGTCCAATTTTGAATTCCTAGTTGTAATCGGAGTGTCTATTCCTATTGGGAAACTAGCTCCTAGTTGAAGTAGGAGTGTCTAGTTCTATTGGGAAACTAGCTCCTAGTAGTAGTTTGATTGCTATTCTGCCCTCTATAAATAGAAGAGCCTATGTACTCATAATTGCATATTTGAATAAAGAATAATTGCATTCAATTGCTTAGAACAGCCGGGATAGCTGTGGGTGAGAAGCCCGAGCCGAGACAGCTGCTCCTTTTCCCTTTGTTTCTTCTTGTTTAAAGCTTTCTATTTTATCCTAAAGTTACTGCTGTTGAAATATACGACTGTTGTTGTGAGTATTCAAAAGTTCGGATCTGTCCAAGTTACAAACCATATTTGATTCTCTCTCCTGAAGCCTGCGATTATTTCTCCTAGGTCAGAAAATCAAGAAAGCTTGTAACTTCACAACCAGCCGTCAGAATCCCCTCAACTTTGGGGGTTTTTGTACCCTCCCTAGGGACTATCTACGCCCAAGAGTGCAGCTCAATCGGACTCGTACAGACCTGACCGCACCTCTCTCTCTCCAGCTCTATAGTAGGTCTTTCTCTCTCCTATCGGGTTGTGTTTTGGGCTGGTTTTGCTCCTATATGGGTATTGTATCATTGGGGGTTTATTTGATGATATTATTTCTTTGTTTCCTGGTCCTATTGGTATTATTTGGGGTTATAAATTGCTGGGGTAGTTCCTTGTAATCTACTACTGCATTAAAGGGCCAGGACAGTAAAACCCACCTCAAGGATTGCCCAAGAATATCCAGATGATCGCCACGAAGATTTGGGTGGTTTCTCTTTTTGGACAGAGTAAATAACATTAAAGTATGCATTCCATGAAATATTCTATGTTGAGGAGCTTTCTTTTCCTCAAAGATTTTGATAACTGCTCCTTATGGATAGAGTCAATAACGTCAATATATGCATTTATTCATCCACAAATACATTCTATATTGAATTTGCTTTCCTCAGACTGGAACTTAGGACTGATAGCTGGAGTTTTTCAGATTTATCTAATGGGCAGTGATTACATCGCCCAGCTGAGCAAGTCACATGGTGGGAAAAGATATTCAGGGCTGTTTTTGTAGATAGTAGATACATGGGTGGATTAGTCATAATTACTGAAATACCACATGATACTTTTGCTGCTTGCCTGTTTGTGAAATTAATCAGGTGACTGATCTGTGAGTGAGGCAATCATTTTCCTATCTAATTAGGATTGCTGTAGGCTATGCAATATAATTTCCTAGAACAATGTGTTCCTGGACTGAAGGATGTTGAAATGTGAACTTCTTTTCTTCTTTTTTTGGGTTATTGAATATATTGACTTGTCTACAAATTTAGACTACTTGTTGTGTTGTGGCATTTATGTAGAAGAATTGTGATCTTCTGATGTTTTTCTTATCCTTTGTTGTTTATGAGGATGAAACAGAAATTTGAAATTTCATCCATATGATTTTGGTGGTTTAGTTTTCTAATTTTGCATTTATAAGGCTGTTGTCTTTTTTTTTTTCTCTTGACAATGTAGAATGATTACTTTTACCATGTTGGAAATTGAATTTGATTGAAGTTTATGTCACTTTTCTTTTCTTCTTCTCATTTGTTTTAATATTTTATTTTTCCATCTATTCAGAATCCAATAGAAGTCTAGTTTGACTTTATATCTTTTGAACCAGAAGTTTAAATTGGGTGCATTGTTCCATTAAAATAGCTGTAATTTTTCTGACCTTGTGCACCTTTTTAGGGTATGAGCCAACTTGAATTGGAAGACGAAGTTCAAGATGATTTAAAACGTGCAACTGGAGAGTTCACCAAAGACACAGATGATGCAAATAAGCTCAATCGCATTCTTCAACTCACAGGATTTAGTGATCCAGTGTATGCTGAAGCATATGTTACTGTACACCACTATGACATTGTCCTTGATGTCACTGTCATCAATAGAACTAAGGAAACCCTTCAGAATTTGTGCTTGGAGTTAGCAACCATGGGTGACCTCAAACTTGTGGAGCGTCCGCAAAACTATACGCTAGCTCCAGAGTCAAGCAAACAGATAAGGGCCAACATTAAAGTCTCTTCGACTGAAACAGGAGTAATATTTGGAAACATTGTGTATGAGACTTCAAATGTGCTTGAGAGAACAGTTGTTGTCCTCAATGACATCCATATTGACATCATGGATTATATCTCTCCCGGAACCTGTGCTGATGTGGCATTCAGGACCATGTGGGCTGAGTTTGAGTGGGAAAACAAGGTACCTCTTAACACATTGTCTGTTTTAACTTTCAGTGCTTTAGCTATAGAATTTTCTCTTTTTTACCATAAATTCTTTATTCGAAAATCCCTTCTGTGCTATATATATTTCTCTTAGTAAATTATAGTCAGAATAGAAGCATTGTTAGAACTTAAAATAAGTTAAATCTGTCAATAAGATCCACAATCTGTGAATGGAATTTAGTTGGGGAAAGGAGAAAAATATGATATCATTCCTAGACCATGTGGATTTAGAAATGTGAAACCTGGAAGTATAGTGGGTTAGTGATGGAACCAAACTCAAGCATGTTAGGTGGGTTTAGTTTGGCTGATCGATTCTCATGTCCAATCCTAATTCAGTTTGGACATTCAAATCAGCCCAATTTAATCTTATGCGACCATGTCCAGTCTGTGGGATTACTCTATGAGATAAGAGGCAGCAGGGCTTTTGTCTGAATATCTGAGGTAGCTAGTAGAGGGTGGGCACTTTGGTGGGTTTTCACTCGAATCTGTCCAATCCCTACTGAGAAGATGTACAGAAAAACCAGGACCTGGACTTGAACCCTATCCCTGTGGCATAAATGGGTGGCTCTGGTGGTGAACAGTTAGTCATAAGGTGTACTTGTACAAAGATATCTTAACGATGTTTTTAACATTAATGGTTGCCCAGGCTGGACCAGCTATTAGTCCCTGGATTGAGCTTGGGCCACCTTTGCAGTCTGTCCGATTCACCCAAGGTCCACCCCTATTGGGTGGTTGTTGAGGTTAACTTTTGGGTGACTAGTTGCTTGGTGTTGTCCTGCCAAGCATTAACTGACATCTAGGCATTGCCTATCCATTATGACTACACTGGTCTGTTTGACAAACTGTCTAGCCAGAGCAGTACATATAATTAATCTAGGACTGCCTAATCAGACACACAGCAAGTTACCATCCAAATAAATGAATGGTAGTATTGTAGCAAATAGCACCAAACCCACTACTTTCCTAATGATATATGGCTTCTCTGTCTTCTTGGTCGGTTCATCTCATCCCCCCCGCCCTCTCCTTTTCCTTGGTGTTTCCATTTGACTAATTCTGTTGTTGTTGCGCTGAATTTTATGCATGCTAGCAGTTCACTTTTTATTTGTGCTTGGATGATGGATTCAGGATGTTAATGGTAAATCTAATGATTCCTCAGAGAATAGCAAAACTGTGCTAAATCTAATTGCATTTCAGGTGGCTGTAAACACTGTAATTCAAGATGAAAAAGAATTCCTGAATCACATCATCAAGTCGACCAATATGAAGTGCCTCACTGCACCGTAAGTTACTTTTCTTTGCTTCATAAGCTCCATGCAGCCCCCCTACCCCCACCATCCCCTCCCAAACAAAAAAAATCCCTGGAAAAAGAAAGAGAAGTCAGGCCAGCTGTTGTCAAGTCTACCTTTGATGGTCCCATGGGCTTGGCCAACAGCATGCCCAATTTGGATAAAGATCAAGTATCCAGTTTAGTAAATAGCAAACCTTTCAATCACCTGTAGGCTGTGGTGGTGAGTTAAATTTTCTCATGCTCTCCTTGGGGACCATTACGGTGGTTGATTTTCTTTCAGGTCGGCACTGGATGGGGAATGTGGGTTCCTGGCTGCTAACTTATACGCGAAGAGTGTATTTGGGGAGGATGCTCTGGTAAATGTCAGTGTAGAGAAACAAGAAGATGGGAAATTGAGTGGATACATACGGATAAGAAGCAAAACCCAGGGAATTGCCTTGAGTCTTGGTGACAAGATCACTCTCAAACAGAAAGGAGGCAGTTGACACTAATCAGTACTAAGTTCTTTGAAATCCTTTATTATCATTTTAAACTGTCATTTTGCGGACATTTACTGTAATTTTTTTTTTTCACCAAGGAAAAGAAAATTTCAAGGATTTCCTCAGGCCTTTTGTTGTGTCCCCTACATCTAGGGAGAGTAGTAGGAAATTAGTATTTACGCTGCTACTGTTATTTGCATCTGAGCCATCCCTTTCCTTCATGGTAGTGTTGCAAGTGTATGATTTTTTCGTCTTTTTGAACTTAATGTTAGTTGGATATATTTCTGGTGCTCAGTTGTAACTATTCATTACTAGTTTCATTTAGTATTATGGCATTGGTTATTGGTTCAAATTCTGATTTCAGTTTTGGTCACTGCCTGGTTTATTTTGGTTATTGTATTGGAACTGTCAACTCATTTCTCATCTCTAGGCGGTATTGGAAGCGCATTTAGATTCTCTCCATCCGCCCGGGGTGGGGGGTTGGCTGGAGAGGGACCAGAAAGACACTAAACAGGAGAAAGAAACAGGGGTTTCACTTCCTCTCTCTCATGTTTTGTCTGGCCGGTTCCTGCTGGAGAGGATCTAAATCTGAAGCGAAGCTGGTTATGGTGCAAAGCAGCAGTTTTGAAGTTTCCATCTTCCCTGGAAGGATGTAAGTGGGGTGGCGGCGTAGGCGTAAGGACTCAGTTGTCCTGCTCTGGGTGCATTGGCTCTGCTTATTCTGTTTCTATGTATCCGAATCGGGATCGGTGGAGAGACCTCTGTTAGTTAAAACGGGAACGGCAAAAAAACATTGTTCGGTACGGGTATGTTTTAAACGGATCAAAACGTGAACGGGACGGTCAAAAATACGGTCAAATACGGTAAAAACGGGGAAAAATAAAAAACGGACAATACGTGTTTTAAACGTTTATATTTAAATAATACGGTGTCAAAAAAACGGCAATATATAGACATAAATTGGCATAATAATTCTCTAAATACCTAGATAACAATCAAAATAAATAGTCCCGTTTTAAACGTTTCTATTTTAAAACGTTTATATTTTTTAAAATCCGTTTTTTTACTGTCAAAAAAATGGTACGGCGTTTAAAACGGCAAAAAAACTTCAAATAGCTCCGTTCCCGTTTTTTACCGAATTTCTGTGAAAAATTCGGCAAACGGCGTTTAAAACGGCAAAAAAAGGGGACGCCGTTTTAAACGCGTTTTAAACGCGAATAAACTAACTAGGGGAGAGACAGAGAGAGAGCGTGGTTCAAATAAGTGGAATCCGCAATGGAATTGGATTCTGATTCTGATTCTGATTCTATGGAATCGGGATCAGTCTTGACCAATTCCAAATCAATTGATCCGACATGAATCCTTTTTTGTTTTTCTTTTTTTTTGGTGCAAAGACCCACGAAAGGGGAAAATTTATTGAACATCCAAGGAGAAAATTGCATTACAAGGTTTAGAATATCCTCCAGAAATGGGGACTTCCAAAAACCCCGATGGGGATGATCAACTGCCCATTTCGAAACAAAGTGGGCAACAACATTTAAAGATCTACTAACATGAACAAAAAAGCAAGACTCAAAACAAGTTTGTAAGACTTGAACATTTGAAATGATGGATGAAATCTCAATCGGAGAAAGAAATCCAACCTCATTTAGGCTTCTAACAAGAACCATGTAGTCTGAATGGCATACATGTCTAAGGCCATCTTCGAGAGCAACTTGAAGGGCCAAACGAAGCGCAAAAGCCTCTCCAATAAGAGAAGAACTAGGGAACAAATGATCAGAGGCCACAAGATGGATCTGTCTAGTAGCATCAAGAATAATGCACCCTAGCCCCATGGCTTTTGGCCTCACCGAAAGTGCTACATTTGTGTATATAAGATAAGATTCTACAGGGAAACCACTATGGGAGTTAGATTGTTGTTGAGAAGTTCGAGAGCCTTAAGTTCTTGAAATCAATGTAAGAGCTTCCTCCACATTTTTATTTACCATAGAGATCCAATCACTGAAAGGAGGCAGTGTAACTCTAAACACTCTAGCATTCCTTTGCTTCATGATCTCCCACACAATAGTAGCATGAGTCGAAAAGAATCTATGTTGTTCCAACTTTGTGAGACCTGGAGATCTTCTCCACTCAATAATCTATTCATGCAAAAGCCGACCAGGTGTAGCGGTAGGTCTAAAGGTGACACAAGAAGCAAACCATGCTTGTTTAGTAACCAAGAAAAGAAAAAAAAAAAGTAGTACAAGAGAAATAATAAGATAAAAGAGAAAAATTATCCAGTGACTTTTAATGTGTTTTTCTCTCCCGTCAAATTAAAATTTCTTTTTTTGGTTACCAAGCATAGCCTAACAAATGAGTAATATCCTTCACAATCAAGGAGGCGGCCCGATCTAAAAAACTTGGAAAGCCCTTAGACCTTACAAGCAAGAATTATGCTGAAACAATCACTAAAGATGATATCAGGAGAAAGTCTTAGGGCATGTTTGGTTGTATAAATCTACAGATTTACTTTCTACAAAATCACAATTCTATGTTTTATGATGTGTATGGTTCGACTAGAATGACATTTGTGAGAAGCACGTAATTAATCACTAATTTTCAAAGGAAGTCATTCATATCTGAGTTTACCTCTATAGGTAAACTCAGATCTGAAAGACCTTTTTAGACCATGGTATAAAACAGAGTAGTCTTTTAGCGTATGACCAAAATGGGGAAACCAGGGTCTTCATCACTACTCGTTCTCCACAGTTGTACGGAAACCTTCCCACCGATGAAGGAAGCCAGCAGCCATGTCTAGGTAAACAAGCTTTGCGGTGACTCCTCCGACCACCTTCAAGGTATTTTGTTCTTTCTCTCTCTCTGTTCTCGAAGGTTTCAGCGAGGAAACAACACTTTGAAGGCTCAGCATCTTTTGGGCTCTCTCTTTGAGAAATAGGGTTTACGTTTCTAAATTTGATTGATTCATCTACCTCACATTCGTAGTTGGATTCATCTTTGGTTACGAAAATGGGGCTGTTAGAGGCCTTCCTCAACTAGCTCCGGAGGTAGATCCTCTTCTTATAATGTCCAGTTTTCTATTTTTTTTTATTTTGCGCAGCATGCTTTGATCTTTCTTGTTATTTTGGTTGATTTCGTGTTCAAAATATCGATTCAATTTATTAGAAAAAGTCCAAAATTTGGATATCCATATATATCGTTCTACAGAAACTATGAATTCTGAAAACCAAATTTACCCAATCACGTGATCACTATTGAAGTGGGTAATTCTACTACTCAGTTGTATTAGTTCATATAGAAACATCTGTCAGTTATTTATAAGATTTGTGGGAAATATAGGGTTATATTTAACACCTTCCTGGGAGTTAATGAACATGTAACTGGGAAGTTTAGGGTGTAGGGGGTAGGGGGTAGGGGGAGGGGGGAGGGAAAGAAAAAAGAAAAGATAAAAAGAAAATGATGCTGGCAGATTTACAAAAAATGTGGGGAGAAAATTATGTTTTACTATGAAACTAAATGATGCTGGCAGATTTCCTAAATATGAATTCAATCAACAAGACTCAAGTAATCAAACAGTTTTTCAGGAAGAATCATGTTACAGGCTCAAGGTAACCAAACGAATTCTTTATTATAAAGATTGTTCAATAGAATGTCTTTCAAAGGAGTGTTATCCAAATTCGATACATGCGCCATTTGAATTACGCAACCAAACACACCCTTAAAATCTGGCCAACAATAAGCCGTCCCCTGGAGCTTCTACTTCAGCCTTGGCAGTAGAAAAACACATGCAACTGTACACTGAACAACCGCAAAACTCCCCGCCGCAGGTTAAAGTGCCCAATTCATAATTAGAAAATCTGTAGGGTCAATTCCTTCTAGAAGCACGTCAATGGAAATGTTCAAAAAATTATTACAATTTATTTTGCATCAAAGAAATCTCATCATCATAATTTATAAATATAAAAGAAATTTACATTCACCACCCCTCGCCTTTGCTCCAATTACATCACCCCCTGTATTTTCATTTTTAACATTTAATCTCAAAAAATTAACACCATTTCACTAGTTTAAGGTGTCATCCGTTTAACTTGAATCCAAATTTTCTTAATCCCCACAATACCCTACTTATATATACAAATATGCCATCCGGTAGGACACTTGAGATTACAAATATGCCATCCGAGACACATTGGAGGTGACAAGACCCTGGCGATACGCCTCTCGGTGGCGGCAACATGGTCGTCGGAGACCAAAGGGAACCGATAAAGAGGACATTTCCAGTGGAGTTGAGCGAAATACCCATCCAAACACATCTTATGGAACAAATGACGACATCCCAACCTCCTAACGTTCTCCCTTTTCTTGAACCCACACAAGCACACCACACAATCCGTGTCAAACCCACCGCCACCGCCAGCGGTGCCTCCTTCCGCCTCACACTCACGGAAGGAGAAGACCCTGGTGGCTTTTAGTTGCTCAGACGCGATTACTAGTCCAGCTAAGCCAGACCCAACACCACCGAGCATCCCATCACCGACTTCATCTTCCATGTCCAATCTCAAGAGTCCTACCGAATGTGCCAGTGACAATAACCCACCTGCAAATTCTTCATGACACCCTTTCTTAATATATACAAATATGCCATCCCAGGCACATTGCTATATTCAACTATTGTTTTTTCTTTTTGCAGTTGTGGGGGAATGGTTTATGGGGATAGGGTTGAGTGATTATTTTGAATCAGTCTTCTGCTACCCAAAAAAAAATCAAGGAGCAGAAGATGTGGTTGTTAGAGATTCTTAATCCTAGAATCATTTGAATTACCTATAGTGTATAGAATACAAGAATGAATAATGGAAAGAAATCAATCACATACCCGTTGAGCGTGAATAAAGTCCCTAAATCAAGGTTGACGCTTGTACCACGAATTATGATGAAGAACCACGCAATATGGGTCCTTCTACTGAGATCTTCTGCAGCCTCTTACTATGGGATCTTCTCTCTGTCTCTACACTAGCTTTGTGAGAAAGCAGTGCTCCCAAAATATTATTATGAAAGTAATAGCTGCAGGGACCGTCAGTATTCTATATATAATAGAATTCCTAAACCCTAATCCATTCCCACAATAGAATAGGGCTAGAAGTTTCCTAATTAGAGTGGTCCTTATTCTCTTAGGCCCAATGGGTCAATCAATATCAGTTAAGCCCACATAAGAGTCCTAACAATCTCCCACTTGGGCTACACTGATACTGATGTCTTCCCATTGATATCTGGCCAAATAATCCCAAGATTGAATACCACTCAAAACAACCTTTGATCCAATCAATAATCTCCATTGTTGAACAATAGTAGAAAATACACCTCAATATACGTCATATAACTATCTAATGTTACAGACAACAGAAAATTATCAATTCAAATCGCCTGGAAACATAGATATAAGGAATTATATCATAATTGTGATCACATAAGATATATCCTTCCTTATAGGTCCGTTCCTGATCTAAAGACCAGCCTACCTTGAAAACCTCACAGGTAGAGAACTTTGATATTAATCAATACTTAGGCAAACCGCCATTTTCTTGTATTAATATCTCACTTTGGCATACAGCCTATGGTTTACAACCATCTCCATGGATTTAGGCTAAATACCGCCATAAATCACGAAACTTGGCTAAATACCGCCATTAACTGTGACATGTCAAAGTAAACCACAATAATCATACAACAATACGATGAGAGAAAATATAAATGAACACTATACTGGAAAGTAAACATCGTCAATATAGATTGTGCTCATAATGTATGATCTAAAAAAAAAAATAATGCTTATTACAATACCACTATGGATAAGTAAACTCCCACTAAACAAGCATATCAAAAGATTCCATCACACCCATGTTAGAAACATGAGTCTTAAAAATTCCCACTGGAAGAGCTTTGGTCAGAGGATCAGCAACCATCTCTTCAGTAATAATATGCTCAACAGCGATCTCCCCAGTGTTGATCTTCTCGCGAACCACAAGATATTTAATCTCAATGTGTTTGGAGCTGCTAGATCTCTTGTTATTCTTTGCAAAGAAAACAGCAGAAATATTGTCACACCACAAATGCAAAGGCTTAGAGATGGAATCTACAACTTTCAGTTTAGATATAAAATTCCTCAGCCACACTGCCTGATTGGTAGCTTCATAAAGTGCCACAAACTCAGCTTGCATAGTGGATGAAGCTAAAATAGTTTGTTTGGCACTCTTCCAAGAAATAGCTCCTCCTCCCAATATAAAAATGTATCCAGAGGTAGACTTTCTATCATCAGTACACCCACTGAAGTCCGAGTCAGAATACCCCACAACTTCAAATTTTTCTGACTTACTGAATACTAGCTTGAAGTCCTTTGTCCGCTGTAAATAGCGCATGACCTTTTTTGCTGCAGTCCAATGAGCCAAACCAGCATCAGATTGAAACCTGCCAAGTACACTAATTGCAAAGGCAATGTCAGGGCGAGTACAAACTTGTGCATACATCAAACTTCCAACGGCAGAGGCATAAGGCTTGTCATTCATTGAGCTCCTCTCAATATCATTCTTTGGACATTGTTGCTTGTTCAACTTGTCTCCTTTACTGATGGGTGCTTCACCACCAGAACATTTAGACATGTTAAACCTCTTTAAAACTTTATCAAGATATGCCTGTTGTGATAGCCCAAGTAACCCCCGCGGCCTATCACGACTAATCTCGATTCCAAGCACATAACTTACTTCACCCATGTCTTTCATTTCAAAGTTTTCTGAAAGAAAACCCTTGGTCTCCATCAATAAGGTTTTGTTGCTGCTAGCCAACAGAATGTCATCCACATAGAGCACAAGAAAGATGAAACTACTCCCACTGAGTTTCAGATATATGCACTGATCGATTGGATTCTCTACAAAACCAAAAGAAGTCACAACTCGATCAAATTTTAAGTACCATTGTTGAGATGCTTGCTTTAACCCATAAAGAGACTTTTTCAGCATACAAACAAAGTCCTCTTTACCATTTTCCTCAAAACCTTCAGGTTGTCTCATGTACACCTTCTCTGACAGCTCTCCATTCAGAAATGCTGTTTTCACATCCATCTGATATAACTCTAGGTCAAAATGGGCAACAATGGCCATGATAATTCTGAATGAGTCCTTTGATGAGACAGGTGAGAAGGTTTCCTTGTAATCTATCCCCTCTCGCTGAGTAAAACCCTTTGCCACGAGTCTAGCTTTGTAGCGTTCTACTCTACCTTGAGAATCTGTCTTGGTTTTGAAAACCCACTTAGATGCAATAGCCTTACAATCCTTTGGAATTTGCACTAATTCCCATACTCCATTGTTGCTAATGGATAACAGCTCTTCCTTCATTGCTTCTACCCATTTGTCTGAATGCTTATGATTAACTGCTTGAAGAAAAGTAACAGGGTCTTCTTCTTGTCCTATGTCAAACTCACACTCATTCAAATAAGAAACATAATCAGAGTGCAGAGAAGGCTTGCGCACTCTAGTAGACCTCCTTATAGGTTCAGGTGGAAGCCTACCAATATTAGCGGTATCAGGAGGTGAAAGTGGGTCTGCAATAGCAATATCTGTCCCAACTTGCAAATCATATTCAATTGGAGTTTGAGTGACTGTATCATCAGACAGGATGGGATTGAGATCAATAAGTGAATTTCTCAACTCAACAGGTGCTATCTCAGGAGTGTCATACTTCCCTTCTTCAAAAGAGAAATTACGAGGAGTTCTAGACTCTTCATTGCATTCAACAAATCTAGCATGAGTGGTCTCTACAATTTTGTGTCCTAGACCAGGACAATAGAATCTATACCCTTTAGACCTCTCTGGGTATCCCACAAAATAGCAACTTGTAGTCCTTGAGTCAAAAACTTTTTCTTGAGGGTTAAAGACTTTGGCTTCTGCTTGACATCCCCACACTCGCAAGTGTCTAAGCCTAGGTATTCTGCTACTCCAGAGTTCATAGGGAGTCTTATTCACAGATTTGCTTGGCACTCTATTGAGAAGGTAAACAGTAGTTTTAAGTGCCTCTCCCCATAAGGATTCTGGTAAGGTGGTATTGCTCAACATAGAACGGACCATGTCTTTCAGAGTACGATTTCTTCTTTCAGCTACTCCATTCTGCTGAGGTGTTCCAGGCATGGAATATTGAGGAGCTATCCCATGTTCTTGCAAGAATTTTGCAAAAGGACCAAGCAACTGCTCAAAATCACCACTTCTCCCATAATATTCTCCACCCCTGTCGGATCTGACCACTTTGATCTTCTTGGAGTGGAAAAGTTCAACTTCAGCTTTAAAAATCTTGAAAACATCTAGAGCACTAGATTTCTCACTGATAAGGAAGACATACCCATATCTTGACCAATCATCAATAAAAGTTATGAAATAACGGTGCCCAGTGAGTGTAGGGACAGTAAAAGGCCCACAGATGTCAGTGTGAATGAGGTCTAATACTTCAATGCTGCGAGTAGCATCCTTTTTCCTGGAGATTGTCATCTTTCCCTTAATGCAATCTATACATGTTTCCATGTCCTGAAAATCAATATCTTTTAATATCCCTTCCTTTACCAATCTTTTCATCCTCTTGATTGAAATATGACCCAACCTTCTATGCCACAACATGGAGGATTTCTCATCAATCAGAGACCGTTTCACTCCCACATTCAGAACCCATGAAGAATTACAATTCAATCTATAAAGCCCATCAACAAGAGTACCACTACCAATAGAGATAGAATCATGTAATAAACAAAATCCAACTTGATTAAAATTAACAGAATAACCATCTGAACAAAGTCTAGAAACTGAAATCAAATTCCTCCTCATAGAGGGAACATAAACAACATCCTTCAAATCAATAAATGAGTCTGAATGAAAAAATAATCTAATAGTTCCTATGGCTTCCACTTCAACTCTAGCTCCATTGCCCACGAACACCGTCACTTCATCCTTGCTTGGCACCCTCCTGTTTAGGAACCCCTGCAAGGAATGAGTGACGTGAATAGATGACGCAGAATCTAACCACCATAAATCAATTGGTACATTAATCAAGCAAGATTCAAAACATACTAAGGATAGATTCATACCATCATCCTTCTTTTTCTCAAGGTAGGTCTTCCTCTTAAAACAATCCTTCTTCATGTGTCCTTTGGCCTTGCACCAAAAACACTCTATGCCACTCATGTCTTTTTGTACCCCTGATTCTTTGAAATTTTGTTTTCCCTTCTTGTTTTTCCCTCCTTTAAATTGAGTGAATTTTTCTTTCTTAAAGAACTTCTTGATCCCTTTGTTAGGTCCCATAGATGATGAAGTCTTACCTTGAGTAAGATTGGCACTTTCAACTTTGGTCCTATTAATTGTTCCCTCTTCCTGGGTTACCACAGTGATCAATTCATCAAGACCCCATTTATCCTTCAATGTATTATAAGTAGTCTTAAGAGTCTTGTAGCTCTCAGGTAGAGAATTCAAGGCAATGGTGACCACGAAGTCATCATCAAAGTTAATACATATACCTCTGATCTTGTTTCCTAGGGAAATCAATTCCAGTATATGCTCTCTAGCACTTCCTACTCCATCAAATCTAGCCCCAGTCAATTGGCTCATGAGATCGTGAGCCTGTGATTTCTTAGAGCTATCAAACTTAGCTTTTATAGTAGCCAAATACTCAGAAGCAGTATCCTTTTTAGCAACACTATCCTTGATAGACTCAGGCAAAGCACTTTTAATAACAGCCAAGGATTTCCTATTTGCAGTGACCCACTTGTCATAATCCCCTTTCTCAGTTTGGGTACTGGTTACAGTAGGTTCAGCTGGTTTGGTGGTTCTAGTACACAGGTCTAGGTCCTTGAGAATCATGTAGACCTCTAAGTCTTCCATCCATTTGTTGAAATTATCTCCAGTAAGTTTAGGAATATCAAGTACACCAAAACTAGAAGACATCCTGTTGAATATTTTAATAAAGAATATTCTATTCAACATACAGACATATATGTAAAAGAATAAGCATGTAATAATTAGCTAAATTAAACATTACATGCTTAAGTATCAATTACTTCATGAGTGTCAACCAGAACTACATTTCTGACCTTTGGGTCTGAAACATACTGGTCCACTCAAGTTTCTGCTATTACTGCGAGACTTCTTCTAACTTTTGAAAAGTACTACCATCTTTGGATGGACAGCATCTTCTAGGTTGAGAAATCCCTATGTTTTTTTTCCTTGCTTTAATTTTTCTTTGATAATATCACCTTTGGGTGAACATTAGCAACCTTGCTACCAACCATTATTCTCTATTTTTTCAGACAAAGAAGACCTTTGATTTGTATTCTATTACAATAAGGTTGAACTTTACCACTTTGGTGGACTCCACCCAATCTTACTGTAATAGTCTACAAATTCATTCCGGCAGCTAAAAGTGGGATTGTTTAACCATGAATAAAAAATATTCAAAAACAAAAGCATGAACTACATTACCAAGAATAAACAAGTTCATATTCTGATATGCAAGTAATGTATGAGTTGATTTTCTTTCATTTCTTCCAATTAATAGGAAAATTATAAAGAATCATTAAACACCCATACTTGTAACTTATACAAAATAGATCATAAAATTTGATCAAAACTAGACTCATAATATATCAAAACGAAGAGCACAAAAAACTGGACTCAACGCAAAAAACCAGGGTGAAAAATTCTTCACCGTTTGCCCGTACGAGCCATTTGAAGTTACTGTTTTTTTTTTTTGAATCAAAATCAATCCGATCCAACCGGTTCGGGCAAATTAGTTCCGGGTCAAAGTTCGGGTCAACGACCCGGTCAACCTTTGACCGAGTTGGTCATGAGCTGACCCACTGCATCCCGGGTCAACTAGGTAGGGTTTCCGAGTTGACCCGGCGATGACTCGCCGCCGTTTTTTTTTATTATTATTTTTTTTTCTCTCTCCTCCGGCAGTCGATTTCCGGTGGCACGTGTCGGCGTGTCCGGAGGTTTTCGGTGATGTGCAGTATACCTCCGCGACCGTCTTTTCGTGCTCTACAACTTCCGTGAAGAAAGTTTTCCCATACGGGATCTTTAAGTGAGAGTAAAATAATGATTTTCATAAATAGAAACCCAAATCTTTTTTTTTTCTTACATAATTTCTTGATTCTAATACCATAGTGTAGGCTCTGATACCAATTGTTAGTGATTCTAAATCCTAGAATCATTTGAATTACCTACAGTGTATAGAATACAAGAATGAATAATGGAAAGAAATCAATCACATACCCGTTGAGCGTGAATAAAGTCCCTAAATCAAGGTTGACGCTTGTACCACGAATTATGATGAAGAACCACGCAATATGGGTCCTTCTACTGAGATCTTCTGCAGCCTCTTACTATGGGATCTTCTCTCTGTCTCTATACTAGCTTTGTGAGAAAGCAGTGCTCCCAAAATATTATTATGAAAGTAATAGCTGCAGGGACCGTCAGTATTCTATATATAATAGAATTCCTAAACCCTAATCCATTCCCACAATAGAATAGGGCTAGAAGTTTCCTAATTAGAGTGGTCCTTATTCTCTTGGGCTCAATGGGTCAATCAATATCAGTTAAGCCCACATAAGAGTCCTAACAATCCGACCTTCGTTTGGTCATTCACATGGGCTATTTAATGTTCTTCATTATTTTCAACGAAAATTAAATGGTTCTACCTCAACGTGACCTGATCCATGCAATTATGGGTTTAATATGAGCCCGCGAAACTAGTAAAGCCAAATGCCTGAATTCTCAGTTTTTTACTTGAGCTGTATCATCATAATGCACCAATATATGTTCAAATGTCATATTAAGATGACATAAATGAAGTACACGTGAAGTTTGATAAGGGCATTAGGGTTCTTGTTGCCCCACTTAAGCTCTACCGAACTAACAAATGGCTAGATAGGTAGGTAAGGGCATTCTTGTTTCCTTCAAAGATCAAACAATATATCAACTACCACATTATCCATATGATTAATTTCACAATATTAAAAAAAAAAGAAAAAAGTTTTCATGTATTTGCCCTATATTTATTTAAATTCTACTTTTCCAATTTTCTTTTTTTATTTTTTGGAGAAAATAAATTTTCACTTCTCTTTTCTTCTGAATATTCAAAAATTTTCAAAATTTTTAAAATTATTCATGGCCCCTCCTCAGCGCTCCCCTCCTCACCCACCCCTTTGTCATGATCTCCCACAATCCCCTGCCACATCACCCCTTCCTCTATTCGCATTTGGACACTCAAGGACCATAACAAATAAAAGACAAAGAAGAAAAGAAAAATAATCTTTTATACAAAGCCTAACACAGAAATCTTGCAGAAATGTATATACTCCATTGTTGAATTTCAAAATCTTTTAGTTTTCAAAATTTATGCTAACGAAGTTGCAATTCCAATAGAAGAGATGTGAAGAGCTGTAGAACAACACATCACATCTTGATCTTAAAACCTCAACTAAAATAAAAGGGAAGAAAAAATTTTTAAACCCAAAAAAGAAATTTCCGTAGTCATTACCTCAAAAAGTGCATGACAATAAATAGGAAAATATATGATTGAATTTAAATATAAATTTTGGTAAATAACCACTCCATTCATTTTCTAGATTCCAAGTTAGAACTTAGAATTACTATATTTTTCTTCCTTTTTTTCAGTGAAAGTTAGAATTATTATGAAAAATAAAATAAAATTTACTACATCACTATAACACAGCTTGGTGCATCACATTTAGAAATTCTATCTACTTATTATAATTTTTAAATCCTAAAAATTTAAATTTGGGGTTTCTCTTGGAGAAACAACAACTCCAAAGTAGAAACACATATGTTTGGAGAGTAGTTCTCAATTTGTATATCTAGAATAGAAGGGAGTAAGGCCACCCTGGACTGTAGTACTAGAAGTGGCATTTTAGTTGCTGCACACATATATAGTGGAATGGCAGACAAGAAGTTAGTCGGCCACCAACTACACCTTGAAAAGTCTGACTTTCCCAGTTTGATCAATCTAAAGTTTGACACTCAACTTTGATTAGTTGGTTTTAATACTTAAAAGAAAATGAGGGAAGTAGTTCAATAAGGCCCATTGGAAAATAGGTCCCACCTTCTATAAATTTTTTTTTTTCTTAAGACGAAAATTAAAATATGTGAGATTGTCTTTCTACATCAAAATCAGAAAGATTAATACTTGCTCTGTGAGTCATGGTTAGGTTGTCTAAAAAATTGGGGTTAGGACCAAATTGTTACTGGCCTGAATCAAAAGTTAGTACGGGAGATGATGTGGATAACACCCAAAGGGACAGAATTATGCTCCAAGGTCACGATTTGGTACTATTCTTCATTATTAGTTGTTCCAAAATGTTCAGGTCGCTTCAAACTTCAACCTTCTGTCCTCCTAACTCTTGCACATGCTGCAGTCCATAAACGAAACTCCTCAACACTGCTTTATTGATGTTAATTGTCAAGAGATAATTAGAAACTAATGAGATACATTTCCCAGCGATAAATATATAGAAAACCCAAACTGATATATTCTTTTCTGAATCATAAGTTCATGTGCAAATGAGGACAAGAGGGTTGGGAAATGGTGTTGGTATATAAGAAATAAAGCATATGTATGTGGCTGTAACAGTTGAAAGGAATAAGATTTTTAGCAAGTATATGATTCACATATTCAATGGTTGTTTCAAATAATATTAATGACATTGTAATTTCTGATAATTATATAAAATTATTCCTAACACATGTCACCTAATCTAGATCTTTAAGACTGAAAGAAGATAATGACAAAAGGGACCCGAATCTTCTCCAATGCGTATTCGATGGCTGACATGACCTAGGCATTGCACCCTAATTGTTCAAAACTCGTTGGGTGCACTAGCATGCTGTCTTTTCTTTCAAGTTTTTTTGACATGACCTAAGCATGCACCCTAGTTGTCTAATACGTCGAAAAGTCATAATCGAGATAGTTCATAGCTGATTCTAATCCAATGAGTGATAGGAACGATGATGAATTGAGGGCATTTTCACCACTAGGCTACCAACCCCCTTGGTAATAAGTTTAGGTCTATGATTGAAAAAATAATTCAACAAATATGTGGTGATCCCCACAATCACATGATCTAATAATGGTAAGCACAATGGTTTCTATTGGTGAACATATGGATAGAGACGCCCACTTATAGGTTTAACTGTATGGTCAGACAAATGATGAAAATGATCACGAATATTAGAACAAGTAAAGACAATCAATTCAGAGAAACTGACACTCCTCATCAGTTTCTTTCAAATTAGTGAGTGTCGTCGTCGTTTCTATCTTGCAAGATACCACATCATAAGGCCCACGCGCTGGCTGTAATAGATTAACTTTAATGGCTTTCTCTCACATCCACATGTTCTGTACTAGTGTAGTCTGTATCAGTTCTCTCTCTCTCTCTCGTGTGTTAGGTAACGAAGAAATCAATTAGGCCACGCTTTAATTACAAGTCAAATTGTATTTTATATATATATATATATATATTCCACAATCTAACTAGGTCAGGAACTGTATAAAGTCAAATTATATCATCTATTCCACGTGGGAAAATTATCTAACCACTTACGGAACTAAGAAGGATATAATCGTTTGATTTTTGAAACTCTTGGCATGCTATTCTCATACGCCACTCTAATCGTGTGGGTCTGGGTGTTAGGTACATCAATCCTCTCTTCGATTTATTATTATTATTATTATTATTATTATTATTTTTAGAAAAAGATCCCTACCAACGGTTTGGTGCAAAAAATTATGTAGAGTGCGAAATGACTATGCTAATCCTCTATCTTATGCACTAAAGATGTTATTGTGTGTTTTTCATATAAATGTAACCCTAAAAGCATTGTAGAAGGTAATGGAAAAATAAGAATAAACGATGCACACAATTTACTAGTTTCAGCAAGATTGCTTACATTCTCGGTAAAATAACATTCTGTTTCACTATCAATGGAGAATAGGATTACAACGCTCATCCTCACACATCTCAGAATTGTTTACAGAGAAACTAAATATTGTTACAAATATATAGAAAAAAAACATTAATACCAAAAAGTAGAAAACTGCCATTAAATAAAAATTCGAACGTGGGGCAACGGTACCTTGCCGTTTTTTCGAGGGCCTGCACCAATACTTCTTGGATTAAATTGTAACGGAGTACAGGACATCATATATCAACACCTTCCCATTGACTCCATGTGCTGATGTTGCCTACGATAAACTGACAAATTTCTATCATCCCTTTTTTTTTTTCTTTCAAGAAAGAATTTTGTCTAACTTATGCAAGAAACGCAAAGAGAGATTGTAAATAAAAAAAAAATGCTACGCTGAAAATGTTTGTGTACACTTTCCATGCCAGCAGGGCAACGGATGAACAGACAGCATCCTTTCGCCCTTTTTTTTTTTCTTGTTCTTTTTTAATGGAATCCTCTGCTACATTTTATTCCAAGAGGGCATCAGCTTCCACGTGGGTAAATGACTTACCACATCAGGATCTTTACAAGTCAAATTGTATCATCTATTCCACGTGGGATAATTATCCAACCACTTTTGGAACTATAATATCCTTACTTTTCAAACTCTATAACACGCTATTTTCGTACGCCACTGTAATGGTGTGGGGTACTACGGGTCAGTGGGTAGATGGGTCATCTCCTTCGATAATTTTTTAGGAAAATTACATGATTACCCATTTTTGAGTTTCTCTTAACAAAATTACCCATCAAAAGTTTCAGTTAACAAAAATATTCAAACTTAGGTTTCTCTTTACAAAATTACCCACTTAAAGTTTAAGTTAACAAAAATACCTAAAATTGAGTTTGGGTTTATAAAACTACCCACTCAAAATTTTAGTCATAAAAAAATACATGATTATATGTGGAAGATGAAGAATCACTATTTTGGGTAGTTTTATAAATCCAAACTTGATTTTAGATATTTTTGTTAACTAAAACTTTGGGTGGGTTTTTTGTAAACTCAAACCTAATTTTGGATATTTTTGTTAACCAAAACTTTTTATGGGTAATTTTGTAAAGGGAAACCCAAAAATGGGTAATCATGTAATTTTTCCTATTTTTTGGGGGATTTAGAACTATACTACTACTGAGGCCGAAACGCAAAGTGACAGGGTCTGCCCTCTTATCCGACTTGTCTTCAACAACTGAATCTTTCAATGACCATTCAAAGGTTGAGAGGGTTTAGTCACACATCTCAATACTTGTCAACACCTAGCGATGTAGATCAAAGCCTTTACAGCCCTTAGATGGGTCGTGGAAGGATCGGTGGTGTTGAAGAGGATCTTTTTCCCCCCCGCACTCAAGGCGTTGAAGATACTGATTCGCACTCAAGGCGTTGAAGATATTGATTCGCACCATCTCATTGATCCCACATAGTAATGTTTTCCACACCTGGAGGTGAAGAGGGCATCAGCTTCCACAAAAGTTTTAGAAACGAAAAAAACAGTAACAAGATCTAGGAGAATTTTTTTTTTCCTTCGGCAAAAATTTTCAAGGATAGATCACTTTATTAGGCTATGATCAAATAGCCCATACCATACCTTGAATGCTGGGCTGGCTGTTAGGGTTCATTTGGTACCACTTCACTTAACGCGTTTTAGAAGTCTGGGGCCTTTTCTTTTCCAGTTCCAGATGAGCGAAATGGGAAGCACTCTCTTATCAAAAAGAAATGGGGCACATTCATCAGCTTCTCACACTGAACTCCTATCCAAGTATGGTTTTAAGCATTGGTATCGGATTGGACATATTGGCAGAGACCGATATCAATATTTGACCAATCTGAATCAGTTACCAGTATCGTTTCAGGGGTAAAACTATAAAGAAAATATATTTCTTTTTAACAAGGGCAAAAGTGATCAATAAGTACCAATCCAATCCAATCCGGATCGGTGTCATACCAATACAATAACTAAATCCTTTGAATCCAAATAGTATTCATCTGTTCCATCTCCTGCAGGCTGCAGCCACGCTCCATTCTTTCTTGGCTCTGGAAAGAGCTGCAACAGGGATGGAATTTTTATAACCCCAACCCTGGATCCCTTAGCTTAGCCCAGGTCCTGACTTAGGGCCTTTAAACCTCAAACCAGGCCCAACCTTGTCGGGCTCAACTTGGCCCAAGCATGCCCCAATTAGTGAGGCCAGGCTGGGTTGGCCCTGATTGACTCTGAACTTGTTTTGTCATTCTGGACCAGGCTGACCTTGATTGTTCCTGACCATAATACTGTCAAGAATTATCCTTTATCTCAAGTCAATTCACCTCAAACATACTCGACACATGTTTAAGCACTTAATTATTCAAGATGGGAATTCCAAATTTTCAACTACTTTTAGTGTTTTACAAATGGGTTGGGACTAGAAGAAAATACTTGGAAGTACTTATAGTGGGCCAATTTGTTATGAAGAAGGTGAGCAATTTCCATTCCAGTAGACCGATTTGATCCTTCTGTACATATTATGAAATGCAATGGCTTACATGAACAATCAGATAAGTCTGAAACAGAATGGAGTTCCATCCCAGGATCACCTTTAGTAAAATTCCTTGACTTTTTCAGAAAGAAAAGTGAGAAAAGGAAAGAATTAAGATAACTTCGAAGGATGAATAGGACGGAAAGTTTATAGTAAGAACAGTACTTGATTCAACATGTTGGGGCTTACAGATGGTCATGTAACTTGATTGCCTGAAATGGGAGCAACCATTCTAAGTTTATTTAGATATATTGGCTGTTCTATGTTATCCTAAATTCCAAAGGAAATTTTTATGAATCCAGCCATCTTATGATTTGAATGAGGGATGGTTTTGATGACTCTCAGCAGGATTTTATGAGTCTTTGTCTAAGGTCTTTTGACAGGTGATGGAAGCAGCACAATCATCAATAGGATCGTCGAGTAACATATCATGTTTTTTGCTCTTTGTAGGGATCTCTCGGTTGAAAACTCTTGGCATTAACTTGTGTTACTGTAACATCAAGTGAACTTCATGACAAGAATTCTTAATACCGATTCAGCTCGATTCCAATCCAAATTCCAGTTGAGAGAGTGCACATGAATAACTAGAGATGCATATATGGGGATGAAGGCCAACCACACCAGGAATATTTAATTTAATTAGATACTGAAATTTGAAACATAGCCAATCGAGACTACATCTTCTCTATCCAATGATCGGATTAGCCACAGCATCTGTCAACGACTCAATGTCGCACAATGAGATGAGGCTGTGCAGGAAGCTCGATGCCACGGACAACTATGTTCCCATCTTTTTTCACAAACAGCAGAAGAAATGAGATTTTAGTAATGGTTAGAGAAAAGGAGAGATCCAACATTGTACAATCAATACTATGATATTCTTATTGGTTTCAGAAATAAATTGACAATTTATACATGGGCATTGTAAGCAAATAAATGGCATGCTGCAAGTAACTTGTACAATTAGGAAGCTTATAGAGGAAAGGAGATTTCTGTGATGCACCCTACAAGATTCTTGATGATGTTGAAGGTGCTCTCTTTGCTATCTGCAACTATGGGTAGCAAGTGACTGAACTTCTTGGGAATGAGTGCACAGAGGATGCCCTTCAGAAGAAAAAAAAAAAAGAGAAACAACGTGTTGCCATGACTCAAAGTCTATAGTTCTGCAAGGAATGACCGCTTGATTGCCTCTCCTCAATTCAGAAACACCAGTCTACATGAATTTACAACCTGCCCATATATTCCAGGGTGAACTTGGGATTGCTTCCGGCATATAATTGGTGAATTTGCCCCAAACCCACATGTGTGGGTGGATAATATGGATTTAGTAGCAGACCAGAGACTCTCTGATGAGAGATCTGTATCTCTCAACACCATCCGGCTTCTTTTGTTAGCAGCTGTTGGTCCTTGTTGATCGCTCATGACTACCCCTGGTACCTGCAACTGATTGGAATAAGGAGCCATCAGATCTTGTCTCTGATAAATCCTTTCCAAGCTGTCTACTGGTATCTCATCCTTCGTATCTGAGGGAAGAAGCAATTCCTGATCTACTGTACTCAAGAACCTATTGGCCTCACTCACTAAACGAACGGCACGCCAAGCCTCTAAAACAAGCTGGATTGTGCTCTTCTCAGGCAGGACCCTCATATCTTCCATGGTTTGAAGCATTTCTTCTGCTTTCCATGGCTGCTTTGCTTCTCCAAATCCCCATATCAGCGTGTCAAACGTCTTCACATTGGGAGAGACACCAGATTCCAACATCTTCTCAAAAACTCTAATTGCATATTCCATTTTTGCTGCACTGCACCATCCACTGATGATGGTAGTGAAGATCACAACATTCGGACATACACCCATATCAACCATTGTTGTTAGAAGAGCTTCAGCCTTCTCTGGTTGACGTGCACGCACATAACCTTTTGCAAGAATACTATATGCATGGATGTCAGGTTCTATACCAGCCTCCACCATGTCATCAAAGATCTCTCTGCATCTGTCCATGAGTCCAGCTGTACTCCAAGCATTCATGATGGTGCTGAATGTTATCACATCTGGTTTGACGCCAAAATCTTCCATTAATGTCAGTACCTGTCCAATTGCTGATTATCATGAGTGACTCTTCACAAAAATAACGGATATCAAGAGAAGATGATAAAAGAAATTATGAAACCCAAAAGGACAAAAAACATCCACAATAGCTGAATGAGATATAATCTTAAACCACTGAAAAAAAATAATCTGAATGCTATAAAAATACATCATAAATTGAAATCTGAACACCAATAGTGTTGATGTGAACGTTAGCTACAAAATCTGAAGTATCTCAAGCATTCAGGGTGTAGAAACGCAAATTTAAAACGATGCAGAAGATAATGGAAAAACAAAACAAACAATGCACATGAATTTTACGAGGTTCGGCAAGGTTGCCTACGTCCCCAGTGAGATGAGATCCTGCTTCACTACCAATGGAGAATAGGGTTACAGCGCTCGTCCTCACACCTCTCAGTATTACTTGCATTACAGAGAAAGAAACCCTCGCTACAAATATATAGTGAAAAAACCCAAATCCGGAAAGTACACAATTGCCCTCAAATAAAAAATTCTTGCGGGGGCTGCACCCCCCTACACCCCCTGCTATGCAGGGGGTCCTCCTGCCCCCCTTGCAACCCCCATGGCCCGCTAACCGGCTAGCGAGACCACCGTCCTACCTATCTAGGTACTGCACCAGTACTTCCTGACTGCGACGGAATACAAGACATCATACACCAACACAGGGAACTTATATACATACTGTCATTTAAGAAATAGTTAGATACATGTAAGCTATTGATTATGATGAAAATACAACAAAATAATCATGGAAATTCATGTACAATAAAATATGGTGAGAAAAACAAGCCTAGAAGATCTAGAAAAATCCCTAGAGTACGCACTCTAATTTCCAGTTGCAGGTTAACCAGCAACCTTGGTCGGCCTCCGTGTAAGCTTAGCAAGTAGGCTGGAGAATGCACGGCGGTTGATCAATCTTTAAATTCTTTCATCCTTCAACTAAAACCAGAAGGTCTAACACTATCAGGGAGTTGAAGCAGGAAGATGGCTCTCTAGTCTCAGACTATAATAGTGTTGGTCAGTGTGTGGCAGAATTTTACGAGGCTTTTCATAAAAAATCAAATTGCATTGCCAATCCAGGTTTGCTTTCTTGTATTCTTTGTTTGATTGATCATGAGGATAAAGTGAGGGTCACATGTATCCCTTCTTCAGATGAGATAAAACAAGTTGTAATGGACTTGGATCCTAATAGTTCTCCTGGCCCTGATCGTTTCCCTGAGGCTTTCTACTGGAAGTGTTGGGGCATTATAGAGGTCGATGCATGCAAGGAAATTATGAAATTTTTTGTAGAGGGGAGGATTTATTTACCTATAAAAGTGGGCATCATACCATCAAAATAAATTTCTTACAAACTAGAGGGGCAGGCAGAATGTTGTGTGAGGACTGTAAGGTTATATCTAGGAAGAACCTAACCACTCAACATAGACTGGAGGTCCTGGATATGTGCTTCAATACAGAGAAGTGTAAGATGAGGGAACCTATGTACCCTAAGATAAGTTGGTGGAGATTAAAAGGAGATTCCACATAAACATTTACTAATTAAGTAGTCAAACAAGGAAAGTGGGACATTAAGGGAGACCAATACGATGTGGAACGAGATGACTTGTATTAAGAAGGTAGCTAAGATATTCTAGAGGAAGTGAAGGGTAGTCATTAGGCCCTTAGGGAGATTTGGTGGTGGGATGAAGAGATCCAGGTAGCCATTAAGGCCAAGAAAGCTAATTTTAAGACATGACAAAGGACTAAGCAGGTAAAAAAAAAGTATAATACTGCCAGAAACGAAGATAAGAAGATGGTGGAGATAGAAAAGGCGAAGAAAAATGAGGAACTCTATAATTATCTGAACGCCAAAGAAGGGGGGAAAGATCTATAAGATAACTAAAATGAGAGAAAAGAAAAGTAGAGATTTCGACCATGTGAGGTGTACTAAAAATGATGATGGAAGAGTTCCAATAAGAGATGAGCACATTATGAAGAGATGGGATGAGTATATTTGTGACCTACTGAATAGAAATAGTTAAGTAGGAGTGACCTGGAAGATTGCATTATCCATCGAGACACCACACGTCATAAATATATATACAAAAGGTTGGGGTGCCCGAAGTTAAAGAAGCCTTAAGAAAGATGAAAGTAGGCAATACACCAGGCCTAAAGAGGTCCAAATAGAAGTGTGGAAGAGCTTAGGAGTATGTGGGGTATCTTGGTTAACCAATACGTTTAACAAGATTATGAACAAAAGGAAAATGTATGATGAATGGAGGAGAAGCATTATAGTTCTGATCTACAAAATAAAGGTGATATTCAAAGTTGCAATAACTATAGAAGCATACAACTAAAAGGTCATACTATGAAATTATGGGAGAAGGTTATTGAAGCTCACCGGAGAAGAGAAACTACTATCCCAGAACCAATTTGGTCTATGCTATGTAGATCCACAATATAAACTATTTACCTACTGAGGATGCTCATGGAAAGATTTAGAGCCTACAAAAAGGATCTCCATATGGTCTTTAATTTTTATTGACCTAAAAACAACCTATGACAGAGTACCTAGAGAGTGGCAACAAGTGGTAGATGGAGTTGTGCTCCTTCATCACAACTAATCAACAATTGAGGTTTGGAGGGATCATACAAGACCCTTGGGCGACCCTATCCAGAAAGGTTTCATCCCCAACCAATGTCGGAGGAGAGAGAAACAAGGAGTAGAAATTCTGGATGGCAATAAACAGGGAAGGAGTCTTCTTTGAATTTCAAATGGGCTTTATGGTCCATCAAGCTCCCTCCAACTATCTTCAAGTGGATTCTAGAACTCCATTAGGTCTTCTTGTAAACTTTTCTTACATAGAATAACCTCTAATGGACCCCTTTGCTTCTAGGGTTCCAAGAGAGACTTAAAGAATGGAACCGGGATGTTTTGATCGACTCTCAAACGCTTGTACAAGCTCTGATATCAAGTTAGAAATAAGGAGGACTAGGTTTAGAGACGAGGGAAGAAGAGAGAAGAGAAGAAGGAAGAAGGAGAGCAGATGAGAGAAAGTGAAGAGGAAATGAGAGCAAAACATGAGTCTTTACTCATCTCACCTATATTAGAATCAACTAATACTTAGGAAATTACATATTCCTCCCTAAGGGAGGTGAAGAGAAATAAAAGAAAATACATATAAAGACAACTTAACATAAGACAATTCCTAAAGTACCCCTATTACATACATTTTAACAAATTCAACATATACTAGCAAAGAGAAAGGTGCCAAGTAAATGAGCAATCCAGTGCACAAGGTTCCCACTACTATAGAGTCTGTGAAGGGCAAATGTACACATACTTACCCCCTTCTTTGTAGGAGAGATTGTTTTGTAGTTTCGAACCTATGACCAACTTGTTGCAATAATGCAACTTAACCGTTATGCCACAGGCTAGCCCCACTAAATTTATAGATATAATTAAATATATGAGGGAATTGTGACTTTGTGAGAACCAGGGAGGTCAAGGCAATGAATTTCCAATTACAATTGAGTTACATCAGGGATCAGCCTTAAGCCCTTATTTGTTTGCACTTATCATGGATTATTTAATTAGACGAGGTCCAGTGGATGCTAATGATATTGATTTGATGGATGAGACAAAAAGCCTAGCCACCTTGATCCGGTCGGTTTTGTCTGCCGATTACGTGTGGCGATTGTGCAGGTAGGGAAGGTCAGGTTCATGTCCTTTTGTTCGCTGCTTCATTGCTATCTGAAAAACTATCTATTGCTTTTTTTAAAGTGGACGATTCGATTCTGCCTCATCAGTGTCAGCCTCTATTGTCAAATCAGTTCTATAATGCTAAGTTGGAGTTATGGAGACTAACCTTGGAAACAAGAGTTTTTAAGATAAGTAGATCGAATGATGTGTAACTTTAGTCACACTATGATAGATAACAATTTGGTGAAAATTTATGAGAGTGATTTAGATATCTGGGGTCAACCATAAATAAAGAAGGTGACATAGAGAATGATGTTTCACAAAGAATTAAAGTGAGATGGATGAAGTGGAGAGGTGCGTCCGGAGTGTTGTATGACAGACATTCTTTTAAAACTTAACGGAAAACTCTATAAGACTGTCGTATGACCGGCTATGATGAATATGACAAAATGTTGGGTAATTAATAAGTGTCATATAGATAAGCTATGTGTAGCAGAGATGAGGATGTTAAGATGGATATGCAGCAAAACTAGGAAGGATAAAATAAGGAATAAAGAGCCAAGGACAAGACTAAAATGGCCTAGAAGTAGTGAGGAAAGGCATGATTAGTTTAGGTCTTATCCCAAGTATGACCTCAAATAGATCCGATTGGAGGGCAAGGATCTATGGACCCCATTTAGCTGAGATTTTTCTGACTTGTTGGTGTTGTGTTATTTTCCTCTTACTTTCACTTTTCCGATATTGTCTCTGCATGGATCTATGTACCCGACCCTATTGAGCTAAGATACGACTGAGTTTTTTTGTTTTATTGTTGTTTGTTAGGGGGATCATTACCAAAGGTATGAATAGCAATTTCATCACTTTAATTCCCAAAATTTGAAGGGTTATGACTTAGGATAAGTTCAGGCCTATTTTCTTAAGGAATTTTTTTTCTTTTACAAATTGATCCCCAAAATTCTTACTACAAGATTATCTTCTTTTCTTCCCAAGCTATCTAAAGAGGAAGGTGCTTTCTAACAAGGTAAAGTAATTTTCTCCAATGGTACCCTGGCTTTTGGAATTGACTAATGTTCTTCACAAAAAGTTGTATAGTGGTAGAATCGGGCTGAAGCTGGACATACAGAAGACTTACGATATGCTAGATTGGGATTTTCTCTTTGATGTTCAGAGGAGGCTTGGATTTCAATGATAAATAAATAAACTGAATGCATTAATTTTTTTTTTTTTTTGCCAAGTTATATGTTCTCCTTAATAGTGGTCCAGTGGGTTTCTTTGGAGTTGAACGAGGGAGGTTTACACCAAGGGGATCCGCTTGTTCCCTTTGGTTGACAAGTTCAAATCCACGCTTGTGGGGTGGAAAGGCAAATTGATATCTATGGCTGGTTGGATTCAATTGGTAAAGTAAGTCATTGCCATTTGTCCAGTCCACAACTTTTCTGTCTACTGGTGACCATCATCATTGATTACAGTTATGGAACGATGGATGAGAAATTTTATTTGGACAGGTGATCCTAATGTATCTAGAGGTGTCTCAGTTAAATGACACATTGTATGTAAGCCTATAATGGAAGGGGGCTTGGTATTAGAAAGTTTCGTGATATTAATATAGCCCTTCTCTCTAAATTATGTTGGCAATAAACTGATAATTTATCATTTAGAAGATTCATGCGTTACAAGTACTTAACAGTGGATGGAAAGCTAGTCATGTTTCAAGCTTCTTCCATCTGGCCAGGGATTAGGAAGGTTTGGAATTTTGTATCTTCAAATGAAAGGTGACTAATTGGTTATGGCACCCCATTAACTTCTGGAAGGATCAGTGGCTAGGTGATTATCCTATTGTAGAGAGTTCGGGTTTGGGACTAGATTTTTTCTTGCACCTTCATGCACAAGTTGCTTCTTACATTATTTACTCTAATTGGGCTTTCCCGCAAGTGTCTTCAATATTCTTGCAGCAGGTTTTCAATAATGCAGCCAGAGTCTTGAATCGATCACGCTGTTGGTGGTAGGCTATGGAAGCTATCCCAATCTGGTTTGTATACTGTTAAATCCGAATAGGATGTATTCAAACTAGAAGCATGAAACCATATTGGGTATCAACGATTTGGACCCCCCTTCTCCAACCAAGACACTCTCTTTCTGGGTGGAGATTGATGCAGAAGCATTTGCCTGTTGATGATCTTGTTAGTAAAAGGCATTTCCCTAGCTTCTATGTGCAACTTATGTTACAAGGCAGCAGAAATTTTCTATCATATCTTCCTATAGTGTCTGTTCTCAATAAAGATATGGACTCAGTTTATCGATATTTTCAAAGTTGCTTGGCAAAATTTTAATGACTTTCATGATTTCTTTATATGGTGGAAAAGGAAAGCATCTTCCATTTCTTTAAAGTATCTTTGGGCAAGGTGCCTTCATTTGATTCCTATGTATATTTGGCTTGAGCGTTATGCAAGAAGAAACAAGGGGAAAGGACCAAAACTGTTCTGTTTTCAATCTTGTGTGATCCTCAAGAAGCTAGTCCAAGAATGCCTCGCAAAATCAATTTTGTGGAAGATCTGCACGTTTCTAAAAGGCTTGGAGTTGCTTCTTTTCAAAATGAAGTCTCTTCCCATATTTTGGAGGTTTACTGGTCTAAGCCGCTAAGGGGATGGATGAAATTAACTATTGAAGGGCGTTCCTTGGAAACCCTGGTCATGCAGCATCTGGTGGTATTTTCAGGAATTCATCAGGGGAGCCTCAAGGATCTTCTCTCAGTATTTGGGTAAACAATCAAACTTCTTTGTTTTCTTCACAGGCTTACAGTTCGCGAAGGAAAAGAACATCTCAACACCTTTGGATTGAATCAGATTCCAATGCTGTTGTGAGGACATCGCGGCGGCGGTTCACTGACTAACGCCACACATCCTCTATCTCAACTATCACTATGAGGGACAGAGAAGAGGAGGTGAAATTGTAATGTGGGAGTCGCCACCTAGAATTAGTGTCTACGACCCACATAAAACAACGTATGACTCTATGACTCATCCAAGGGGTACCGGTCGAACCATTGGTCTTGATACGGGTCAAGTGATGGTCCGGGGAAGGTATTAGGCACCCCTAGTTCACCCGATGTCTTTCTAGTCCTTGGCTAAAAATACACAAATTACTACAAATAATCACAATATATACATCGATATATGCAAGAAACATGGCATCACTCACGACATCAAGAGTTCTATGCTATGCATGATAAAGCATTGCATAATACATATATTGAATAGAAAATACAAACTAAAAAGACATAACACCAAGGAAATGTGATCATAGACTAGAGAATCAAGATCACATAACCAATATGTATTCTCTCTACAAAACCATTATCTACGAAGATAACACCACAAAGACTTCTGGGTGTGTGTGACCACTATCTAAAGAGATAGGATCACACACACCTCGCTTGTGTTTCCACAAAATAGAAGAAAAGAAGGGAATTCACAAGCAAGATAATGAAAATAAAAAAAAAATGAATTCACCTACTCAAAGGCTTGACAAAAGAAGGTATGGAGGTCACCATTGACACAGTAGAGAAGCCAATCGTGATAGAAAACAAACATTTGTGTATAGATTCCAAGATCCATGCTCAGGTGGCATTTGTAGCAGCGCCACGAAGCAAGAAAACAAAACCAAGAGACTTTTATCTCTTCACTAGCACTCTAGCATGAACTAGCCTTCTAGAGCAAGACTAAATTTCTCAAAAATACTAGCTAGCCTCTCCAAAACATGGTAGGACTGGTATTTATCGATGTAAAATGGACCACAAGGTCTCATATTCGTGTATGGGCTGTTGAATCAATCCCCATCGTCAGTAGGGAGTTATTTTGCAGGTTTTATATCAGTGGTGGAGGTTTAGCTTACAAGCTTGGCCAATGGGGAGCAAGCATGTAGATTTCATCCAAAGACAGGTTTCTTAGACCCTAAGAATGTCAATTCACGGATCCAAGCCTTCCCTAACGAAAAGGAATGGCTTTTGGCAACCAAATTTGCCTAAATGTGGAAATACAATACTCTACGGATTTGAGAAATTAACATCGATGTGGTGTCATGTCAATGAACAGGCTTCAATATTGGTTCGGGCTGTGTTGTTGTCAAACAGTGCTGGGATAATGACGGTGTGTATTTCTAGCTGATCGGCAATCAGAATGTTCTGTTCGATACTATGCTAGGAGCTCTGATCGATGTTGGCTTGGGCCTTTTTAGTGTCGACTGCTCTTGTTTGGCTACCTAGACCTGGTTCAATTTTAGACCGGGCTGGTTCCAAACCAGTCTGGGCTGGGTCTGCACTTCCCAGAATAGGTTGGAATGATCAGATGTCCATAACTTGTGATAAGTAGGTCGGCATCGGATGGTTCAAAGACCGTTCTTCTTGTCATTTCATGTACTATGCTTCAGCATGATCCACCATTGGATTTCTGGGTTTCCATATTAGGGGTATTTGGGTATGATTTCCATACTAACAAGTAACAACGATGAGTGCACGAATACGGGACTATGAGTGATGCAGATATGGCTGCCCTTTCTTGGTTGGACCAACATGACCGGCTTTGGAAGCCAAGAGCCAAGAAGAACCGGTCTAGCCCAGGGTTTTGGTCCAACAAGGGTTGGAAATAAAATTAGTAGTTTACTTAGTATTTTATTTCATGCTTTTATTTTCCACACTTGAACGTAGGAGTAGGATTTATTTCCTTGCTTTGGTTTCCTTTTTATAGTTGTTTCCTAGTTTAGGCTAGTTTCCATTCCAGTTAAGTTTCTAATTTCATGTTCCTATTTTTCTATATATTGGTTGTAATCGATTGAAGATTTAGAGAGCAATTTGATTATTGAATGAATGTGTGAGTGTGATCCTCCTTTTTCCCCCTCTCTACTCTGATTTCCCCTCCCTTCCCTAAGGGTTCTCCATCAACTTGGTATCAAA
>NC_056562.1:23092713-23112573 GCF_013358625.1 Macadamia integrifolia
GAGTGCTATTTTGTTACTCATCACCATGGTAGCCAATAGTGAAGTTGTTCAACAGCTGAATTCTTATAAAGGAGAAACTGATACAAAATTTGATGCTCTCACTAACATGATCACATCCCTAAAAACAATGGTGGAATCTATGCAAGTTTCTATTGATCATTTGGTGGCAGCAGATAAAGGAAAGAGTCCCATTCAGTCTGGGGATTCTTCCAACAACACTCCACAGGATCTGCCAGTAACACCACCACCACCACCTCCACCACCATATGGGACTGGTAGACATGATGATGGAGCAGAAAGAGCAGCAAAACTGGATGTCCTTGATTTTTATGGAGACAATAATCCAGAATTGTACCTTGACTGGATTCACAGTTTAGATACATTCTTCAGATGGTACGGGTTGACTGAGGCTCGAAAGATCCTATTTGCAGAGGCCAAACTGAAAGGCACGGCTCGAGTCTGGTGGATCAAGCAACAACAACAGAACCGAACCCGAGGCATTGGTTTGGTCACTACTTGGGCTGAAATGTATGAAGTCATGAATCGACGATTCTTGCCTTCTGATTACAAGCAACGCATGCATCTCAGGTTTGCACAGTTGAAACAAGAGAATTTAACCGTTGAGGAGTATGTTGCTAGATTTTATTATTTGGCCACTCGTTCTGACTTTGAGTGGGATGAAGAAGTCTTAGTGGCCCAATTTCGCAATGGTTTGCACCCTCAACTTAGTGCTGCCCTTGCATCTAGTCGACTACCTACAATGGAAAACGCCGTACAAGTAGCATATCAGGTTGAGGAAAGTCTGAAACGCCCATACAATCGGAGATATTTTGCAGATACTTTTTCTCGAGGTACTAGTTCCGTTTGGCAACAGTCTCCTACCCAAGAGAGGTCATCTAGCAAGCCACAGGCAAGTGCTACATCTCTGGCTTCTTCACGACCTAGTCGGCCGTATTCTCCACCTCGACATATTTCTGAGATGTCATCTTCACGGCCTACTCGCCCATACTCACCCCCTCGGCGTGATTCAGATAAACCTTCTGATTCTTCAAAATTTACAGTTCGGTGCTACTCATGCCATGGATTTGGACATATCAGTGCCCAATGTCCCAGCCGTTTGGTTGCTTTTATTGATAAGGATTCTCCTATACCATATATTCCCGAAGAGCAACTTGGTTCTGACACAGTTGATTTAAGAGAAGAGCGTGCAACAGGTGAAGTCAATGACACTCTTAGTGACGATGACCAACATCCTTTTTATGTCATTCGTCATGTGTTGACCACTCAGAAGGCCACTGAAAATGAAGATTGGCGCCGCAGTAGTATTTTTCAGACTCGTGTGAAGTGCAATGATCAGTTGCTAACCTTGGTCATTGATGGAGGCAGTTGCACTAATGTTGTCTCTGAAGACGCTGTTCGTAAGCTGGGATTGAATACAGAATCACATCCTAATCCTTACAAGGTTGCTTGGGTGAACAACACTAATCTCAAAATCACAGATAAGTGCTTGGTCACATATTCTATTGGTGGATTTAAGGATACAGTCCAATGTGATGTCCTCCCTCTGAAGGTGTGCCATATCCTTCTTGGTCGACCTTGGTTGTTTGATAAGAAAGTACAGCATTGTGGCTATGCCAATACCTATGCCTTCAAGCATGCCAACAAGACTATGAAGTTTCATCCTGCCAAAGATCTCCCTGAAATTAAGCTCAAGAAGATGGTGGGATCATTCCTCATTCAGCGTATTCCTTCAGACGGTCTCCTCGGTCCTTTCCCTAACTCGACGGAGTCGAGTTCTTTTCAGAGGAGGAGAGTTGATGCAGATATGGCTGCCCTTTCTTGGTTGGACCAGCATGACCGGCTTTGGAAGCCAAGAGCCAAGAAGAACCGGTCCAGCCCAGGGTTTTGGTCCAACAAGGGTTGGAAATAAAATTAGTAGTTTACTTAGTATTTTATTTCATGCTTTTATTTTCCACACTTGAACGTAGGAGTAGGATTTATTTCCTTGCTTTGGTTTCCTTTTTATAGTTGTTTCCTAGTTTAGGCTAGTTTCCATTCCAGTTAAGTTTCAAATTTCATGTTCCTATTTTTTTATATATTGGTTGTAATCGATTGAAGATTTAGAGAGCAATTTGATTATTGAATGAATGGGTGAGTGTGAACCTCCTTTTCCCCCCTCTCTACTCTGATTGCCCCTCCCTTCCCTAAGGGTTCTCCATCAATGAGTCATGCTCGAAAATCTATAAATACAAATCCTAAATGCCTTGAAGGGATTCATCATTGTCAAGGTGATCTCCAAGGGTGACAAAATGAGGTGTATAAATCTGTGGTTAATTTCATGTACTATGCTTCAGCATGATCCACCATTGGATCTCCGGATTTCCATATTAGGGGTATTTGGGTACGATTTCCATACTAACAACGATGTGTACACGAATTTGGGACTATGAGTCATACTCGAAAATCTATAAATACAAATCCTACATGCCTTGAAGGGATTCATCATTGTCAAGATGATCTTCGGGGGTGACAAAATGAGGTGTATACAGCTGTGGTGTTGTGTGTTTTGAATAACTCAGTTCCTTGGAGGTTTCTCCAGCAATGGATTTTTTATAAGGAATATTTTTCTTCCATCTCATGGAGTATATCTCATTGCTTTAGAGAGGAAAATTCAGCAGCTGATGTTTTAGCAAAGAAAGGTGTTGATCTTCAAGAGTCGCTTTTGGTCTTTGTATCCCCTTTTTCCTTCTCAAGATATCATTTGGGATTCGCAATGCATTCCAAGATACAGATTCTAGAATTGAAAGATTTATTTTTATCCAGCTTTTGTCTTTGGTTTATCTAAGGATTCTGCCGATAGCCATGCCGAAGGTGGATCATTAAATAAATTTCGTTGGGCTTGAGCTCTGCTGATGGGAATGCCAGAGGTGGAATCGCAGGCCATTGGCTGTTATGTTATCTTTTGAGTCTGGGTATGCCTACACTATAATCTTGTACATCCATTTATATTCTAAAATATATACTTTTGCTGCTCTGTAGAAAAAAAAAATAGATACATGTAAACAAAGAAAAGTGATGATAAGGCAATCCACTACCAAGAGCAATATTAACCAAATTGTTTATTGACAAATAAAACAAAAGTTGGCTTCCAATCCAGTATCAGATTGAATCTTGCAACAAAACAAACAAACATCAGAGTACATTTCAGGAAAATCTCTTGTAATTTCACAGTAGTAAGCATCCACAACCAGATAAAATCCAAAGCATCTACTGAGAATTCTCAATGCCCTTTTTTTTTGGGGGGGTGGGGGGGGAGGGGAGAAGGCAAAAGTCAAATTCAAAAATTAAAGCAAGAATGCATATTTGGTAAAAGCTAATTGAAATAGATTAAGGTTTGGCATAATAACTGTATCAACAAGCTTTTGGAACATGATTCAATATTCCAACACCACACCCTCATAAGTAATAAATAACGTTTCTTGAACGAAAAAGAAATCAATTGAATTGTAAATTGTAGTTAAAGGTCAAAACTCACCTCATCAACCCCATCCTTATCTGTTATATCCAGAAAACCTTTTATCAGAGAGTTGAAAACAACAAGATTTGGATGCACCTGGAGATTTTTCATCCTGTACACAAATCTCAAGGCATCCTCCATATCGCCCTGCTTACAATATCCACTAATGATGATGCCACAAGTGCGCTCATTGGGCTGCACATTGTTGTTCTGCATCTCCAATATCATCTCTTCAGCCCTACTAGTCTCCCCATTCTGTGCATAAGCTCTTGCTAGTGTGTTGTATGTAACAACATCAGGCTGCAAACCAGATGCCACCATCTTATAAACCACATTCCAGGCTTCCGTAATGTTCTTCCTGTTACACCAAGCTCTGGCAAGGATGTTATAAGTCCTGTGATTAGGTTTCACATTTTCCTCCTTGGACATTAGCTCTAGTAGTTTAAGGGATTCTTCAGGCTTACCAGCAATGCCATACCCTTTGATTAAGGTATTGAAAGTACTGGTTGTGGGTTTAGATCCACTTTCCTTCATCCTCCAGAAGGTTTTCATGGCTTCCTCAAAATTTCCAGCCTCAGAGAAAGCATTGATAATAGCATTGAAGAAAATCGAGTCAGGCTTCATTCCCCTGTCTTCCACCTCAGAGATAAGTGATGGAATGGATTTGAAGCGCTTCTGGACAGTCAAGGCAGCTAATAGAGTTGTATATGTTATTAGGGATGGCCGGTGTCCTCCCTCCATTAAACTGTCAAAAATGGACTGGACTTCCTGTGGCTTCCCTCTTTCAATCAAAGTGTTCATTAGTTTAGTTCTTGAACGGACTATTTGGCAGCTTTGTTTGCTTGAGCAGACTAGGCAGTGAGATTGGACTGAGGAATCCATAGAGCTTGAAATTGGATTTAGTTGGTTTTCTTGATGTTGGTGTTCCTGTGAAAGTGAAGTCTCATTAGTATATTGCTGCTTAAAGATGCCATAGAAATTTCCAAAGATTATTTTGCAATAATGCTGGAATTTGACTCCAATTTGGAAATAAGTCTTCGTAAAATTTTGTATCAGCTGAAGTATGTTGTGAAAGTGAAGAACCATTAGAATATTGGTGCCAACAGAAAACACTGAAGTATCCACAGATATATTGCAATGATGTTTGGATTTGACTACAACTTGGAAATTAGTCTTCCTCTAATTTTGAATCAGCTGAAGAAATGAAAAAACCTATTGTTTCTCAACTTAAAGGCAGATTCTATACAAAGTCGTTTGGCAGACATTAGTCACATCATTATGTATCAGTTTCGGATTTGACACTCTAACAGAGTCAGTTTGGCCAAATCATCATTGACCAAAAAGTTTTGCAACACTAGCCACATCAGTTATGATGATTAACTATTAAGGTATTGTCGGGACATGTGCATTGTTAAGTAATTTGAATTCAAGTTGGAAACTCAAGTGATATGATGAAAAAAATTAACTGAATCTTTGTATGTATCATTCATTCACCTCATAATCCAGCCTAACACAGACCATTTGCAAGTTTCGACACGATAACGGGTTTTGACAAGCTTATTCATATAAAAAAGGCATGCATTTATGATTACATAAGTAAATTGACTTTAAACAGTAAATCACTTGATTCAATTACCCTGGAAATATCTAAATGACAGTCCACATAAAAGGCTACCAATGATGAAAAAAAAGAAAGGAAAATCAAATTAGACTTAAACAATTTACTAATCAATTTAAAATCCAATTTCAAAAACTAAAAGGGAGATAATTAAAAAAAAAAAAAAAAAAAAAAATTGGGAACAGTAACCATGACATCCTCAATTGTACCTAACCCTTGCCAACTATAGGCATCTAACATGTTAGGAGATTGCAGTTGTGATATATACATATATTTGATAGATACAGTTGTATGTATAACTAAGAAACAGCTTCAAGCATTGAGTAAGTACTTTTTTCATAATAAAAAACTTGGCTGCAGAAAGGTTCGAATAAATGCAATACAATGCAACCGAGATAATCAGTACAACAAAGAATGGATTGGAGGTATGATACCATGTTAACTGATTGTTGAATGCAATCATTTTTTCCCATGCTTGTTCCTTCTTGGTCCTTGGCAGTGATACCAGAATCAGCCCTCTCATTGCCAAACTTTCCCGCCTCTTCCATCCTATCTGCTTTCCTAAACCCTTGATTGCACTTAAACTATGTGCCCAGGGAGTGCTTCAGCCTCAACTTCCTCTATTGGCAGTCAGAACTGACAGCTGCTAAGAAGCTCTCAGGAAAAAAAAATTTAGGGGGCAGGTGAGAGAAAGTGGAAAAGAATCAGTAAGGTTGCTAACTGCATGGACAAGTCACAGTCTAAAGTAAAATTACAAGAACCAGTAAAGTCCTTTTTCTTTTGCACTTTTTTTCCTCTTCTTATGAATAATAACCGTAGTTCTTTTGAACTGGGATACTCCAAAACATCAAAGATCAATTGCAAAAGCTATTAAATGAACGAACTTCTGAACTTTCCCTAATGCTTCATCCAGCACTTATATTTTTGCCAAATCATCTTGTTTCAGGGGGGTTATCCCTTACATATACAAGTAAACCATGGATATACATACAAAACCTTAAAAAGATGTAATTAAACAATTCCAAACTATATCAACAACATCATAAAATTGAGAGCAGATTTCAGAAACTCACACAAGGATGTAATTAAATGCATCAACCAACAAAGAATAAAGGCACTAGTTAACTTAGGCTATGGAAAGACTTATAGTGCACAGTTGGCTAATCTTCTCCAGCTTCTAATGAAATTTTGGGCTACAAAGGGTGTCTAATATGAAATTTCAGATTGGAATCTTCAGCACCAGAAACTGGACAAGCTCCAGAAGCCCCCCCCCCCTTCTAACATTCTGGATTCTGCTTCCCACTCAGAATGTGGGCTCAAGAAGCTTACCCAAATTTGCCCATATGGTATAGCTCCCAACCCGAAAGAAAACTAAAACTTCTGTGGTCCTTTGGCTCCATAACAAAATTACTTCTGTATTTGGTGCTGTTTTGTGTTACGGAATGCTGTATCACACTTTTATAACTAGGCTATCCAGCATCTTCTATCTAATAAGAATTGGATAATCATTAAAAGAGAAAATTATTGATGGTAGGGCAATGGAAGAAACTAGTTCAAGCAACAAGTAAGTTTATTTTCCATTTTTTTTTCTGTTAATTTTTTAATAATAAATCATCAGTAAAGGAACAATTACAATCACCAAGCAATCAATCAAAAGTAAAAAAATCAGTCTATTGGAGTACTTTATATTCCATTGAAAATATAGAAAAATAAAACAGAAGCATGAGTATCACATTTCATCATGATTCATCAGTTCAATGAGAAGTACGAACAATTAAACTTATAAACACAAGGGTAAAGATTATACTAAATAGTAAGAAAGAAATGCAATATAGCAATCAAAACCTAAAGACACCCAAGATACCAAACAAAGCCTCCTCTAGTAAAGCATTCAGCAAGAAACCAAAAGGGATCCTGACCAGTCCTTTAACTTCATTAATAATCTAAACATATAACAGAAACACAGATGAGTGCAAACACAAAATAACCCAAAAATCTCAATAAATGGACAAATCCCCAGATGGGTCTCGTTTGGAGAATCCAATAATGGTTAAAAACAGCGTCGAAGCGGAGTTTCAAGTATGATCAGTCAAATTTTTCTAAATTCTGGGGGAGAACAATAGAAGTTGCAGAAACTACCTATTGATACTGGGTCCACAATATCACCGGCAATGGACGAATTAGCAGAAATAAATGACTTGCATGGTTGCAGTGCTTGTAGTCATTAAACATCCATTTTGAAGATCTTATCCACAAATATTCGTAAGGAAGAAGGGTATAAAGTGAGGCTCACGGTGTTCTGAACTCTGGATAGGCTATGGAAAAACTAATTGGTGCTTTTTCTTCCCTCCATCGAATATAAAAATCAGAAAATATATATATATTATAAAACAACAGAAACATATGTTTTAAGACTAGGCCAGAAAATTTCGGGAGCTTTATTAGATTTTTCACTTTTGAGGGAAAATACAGAAATCCTTTTTTGGTAAATAAAAATACAGAAAAGTTAACGGAGGTAAAGGTGAAATTTCATGATTGGCTGGAGGGCCTGATTTGAGCACTCAATATAAGTAGATTTTTTCCCTTTTGGATGAATGAAAATATATTGAAAATAATAATAATAATAATAAAATAAAACAAAAGCTCAACCACTATCTAAACTCTAAAAAAATACAATCCAAATGCCAATTGTTAAGCCAAATAAAAGTGTCAGCACTATCATCAATGGAGGACTTGATATTTTCAATCACAAGATACAGGCACAAGAAACATCTATAGGGCAAGAAATACTAATCCAATCAAATTTTATAGAATACATCCAATCAACTCAAGTGCTCTTCTTCTTAGAAACAATTTTTGAAATAAACTTGACAATACCAGCGATATTAGAGTCCTTAATTTCACAAAGACCAAAACCACCCTCATGCTTTGGTAGGCAAACCTTGCCCAACTTATTGGGTGCAGAAATTTGGAATTATCCTGCCTATCCAAAGGAAAGAATACATCAAGGATTCAATCTTAGAAGAGATTGATGTTGGAATGCCAAAAACCCCGGTCCAATAAACAAAGGAGTTTTGCATGGCTGGTCTAATAAGCTCAAAGAGATTGGCAAAAGAAATAAGTTTACTCTTCCAAAGGCGACTGGCAAAGGAAAGAAGTTTACTCTTCCAAGGTTGAAGCTTCTTACAATGCCTATCAAATATAGAGGACCAATAATGAGCACACAAGCTTTGAAGAAATCAAAGGCAGCCCAAAAAAGTGACAGGGAGGTGACCCTCAAGTATGCATAAAACAACACTAAATTATGCCTTATGATGCTTAGGAACTCCCTCAAAAAGGAAAGAGACTTATGTGTTGGGTCTCGGTTGACAATGAAAGGGGGTGAATCAGTGTACCAATTTCTTTTTCTTTTTCGAAATGTACATCTGATGTGACAATCATTGTTGACACTTTAGCAAATACACATAGTCTACCGATGTTGCCCAAAGCTACTATGCATACTGTTGTGTATTCTCAATGCTACAGAGAGCTCACTCACACAATTGATACTATTGCCTAAAGTAGTCTCACAAATCCTACACAATAATAACTATCATATACACATAGTCATATGTACATTACATTTCAACCACCAAGTGGCTAGGTCTACTAGACGTACACACCCATCCTGCAGACAAACACTCCAATACATAATATAATGTGAGCTTACACAATCGCAATACAAGAGATACATGTTTCAATCAATTGCCTACATGCATGGAGTAATACACACTGTTGGACTCAGCATCTACTCAAATACTAATTTTGACTGTACCCACAACCAAGGGAATACATTTTCAGTTTTCACCAATGATATATAATTGCTAGGCCTTCACCCTGTTTTTCCATAATGATATTTGAGGCCACACCCAGGGCAAATAGATTTAGGTAGTGGTAACTACCAAAGAATGCATTGTCCCTATGTTCAACACCCATTGGACACTAAGTACAAAATTAAGACTGGACTTATATCAATTCCCTACAATGATGCATATGCTAGCATAGGTTTACAGTATCAAACTTTTATACATAGCATATATACAGACACTCAGACATACATATAAAAGTAAATGCAAGGGTTGGAGATGCTTACAACTCTTGTTTAAGATACTAGGTGATATCGGGAGATGTCTGGAGTTGTCTCAAAGATGCCTCGGGTTCACTGGAACTTCCAAGAATGACTGCAACACAAAACTGACAATAAACTATAACCCCCTTGGTAGTAGTGGTTTTCATGGGCAATCTCCCTCTTGCTTCCCTCTCTTTTCGTTTCTTACCTTATCTTTTCTTTCTTTCTTTCTCTCCTTTGTAGGAGCTCACATTAGCTCTACAAATGACACACACACATTTCTTGTGAGAAAAGAAAGAGATTTTCGTAGGAATTAGTGAGAAAGCCCATCCCATGAAGATCTTACCCGTGCTGCACCGGTCCACCCCGCCCCATGTGAGGGAGAACTTTTTTATCTTTTCTTCCTTCTTCCTTCACTGTAGCAAAAACCCCCATTTATATTGCTTTAAGAACAAAATCACACCTCTCTCAAGTCTTCAATGAATCCCATGGATAGAATAGAAGAGATAGATGATAAGGGTCAATGATCTTTAGAAATTTAAGCACCTTCTTCAATGCACAAAATCGTAACACATAACCCCTTTCTTTTCTCTCTTCTCTTGGTTTGAAATCAGTTACCGTTCACACCTCTCAAATACCTTATCAAACCCCCTTAATGGAGTAAAGAGTACTCCCATTTGGCAACAAAAGCCCATTTAATGCTCAACAAACAAAGGGGGAGCTTCTCTCACTAAAATTGTGGCTTTCATCTTCTCTAAGCTATGTTATAAGGCTTCCAATGGATAGAGCACAAAAAAATAAGAAGGTAACAACTTGAATAGACTAATTTGGCATTGTGGAACAAAAACTGTGACCATTTAAAGTTGCATCAATGAGAAACAAGCATTTGAAATCTTTCTGAGTGGTCTAGGATACACTGGCGGTGTGCAGAGTAGCAGTACGACTTACCGCCATTAAATCAAACCTCAAAAGGCGCCTCAAATCTAGACCAGCCCAACCCAGCATTATCGCACTCCTAGATTCTTACATTCAAATGCAATAACGTAAAAACCTAGGCCTAGGTCCAACCTGATCTTGTCGTAACCCTAGGTGCGACATTTAAATGCTATAAGTACTTGATGAGTGCATGAAATCCATTTTTTTTTTTTTTTTTTTGAAAGAATGCATGAAATTAAGTATTATTCACTATAAATATATATAAGTCCATCCTTGTACGTGAGTTGTCTACTTTCTATAGTCAAATCATCTGAATCACCAATGTATTGTCTACACGTAAGGGTATCAATTTAGAATCAAAATTGAATACCAAAACTCAGGCCTTCTTTGGTGTCATTTTTCTTTTTTATTTTTGTTCACAAAAATGGATTTGATTGCATTTGGTATCATTTATGGAGCTTGTTTCTATTTAAAAAAAAAATTGGTAAAACACAAAAATCAAAAAGAAATCAAGAGTCATTTATGTATTTTGGCAAAAAATGATTTTCAGTTATTTTTACGTTGAACTTTAATAAGCATGTGCTTAAAAGCTCATTATAGAGGGGTAAATTAATCATTTACTTTGTAACTAGAAATCCAAGCCATTTGCCCCCTCTTATTCGTTCCAAAGTAGAGAAAGAGAGTTATAAGAAAGATGTGTGAAGGGAATCTCTTCACCCATTTCTTTAAAAAATTATTTTGCACATAGAGCTACTAAACTATTTCTCAAAAAAAATTATTTTTGTCAAGTAGTTACCAAACCATTTTTATGTTTTGATAAAAAATGGTTTTCATTAATGATTTTTGTTAAATAGATAAAAAGAAAAAATAAAAATGATACCAAAGAGGGCCTAATATCAATCATTTTTTTTTTTATGGAGGGATAGGTATGTTGCCAATATATGGTAAGCTAGTGGACAACACCAATGGGGGCATCGAATGAGGTATCATATAGGTGGGTTATACAATAGGTGCTAGCTTACGGTATACCGATAGCATACCCAATCTATTCCTTTTTTTTTTTTAACGAAAATTTTACTAAGAAACATGTGTACATCGAATATCATCCTTCAACAAAGATCAAGGAGCCATAAAAAAGATTTTGACAATTTATCACACACATCAATGATAGGGTCTTCTTAGCTAGCGCATCAAAAATAATATTCTTACACCAACACAATAATAGTCACAACCATAACTTTCTTCCAAACTAAATGGGGTCTGCTACAATGATTTGATAGGGTCCAAAATAACAATAAAAAGAAGTAAGAAAAAAAAAAAATTGGTAAAATGAGATAAAAGGAGGTAAAAGAAGAAAAAACAATAGTCAAAGTAGCATCACATGAACAACCCATAACCACAAAGGATCAACTATATATATCCTTGTTCTCCACACATTTCTATCCACAGTCATATTAGAATCGAGCCCTATATTTTGTATGTCTTTTCTTACCACTTCGTCCATGGTCATTTTAGACATGTTTCTACATCTTCTAGCTCCATCTAGTTTAATATGATCGTTTTTCCTTAATGGGGCATCCATGAGTCTCCATTGAACATGATCTTACCACCTCAATTGGCTCTCGTGGAGATTGTCCTGAACATGTGCGACCCCCGAAATATTTCAAATATAATAATTTCTTATTCTATTTCTCTTAGCCTTATCACATATCTCTCTTAGCCTTATCACATATCTCTCTCAACATCTTCATCTCCCCTACACCCAGTTTATTCAAATTACTCTTATTGATTTATAACATTCTGTCTCGTCTGTCATAGTTGATGTATTACTATCCTGTAAAAATTTTGCTTGACATATTAACTGACGTATTGATGTGAAATGAACCAACCATTTTTTTTTATTTATTTTTTAAAGAAATGTTTGATATAGTCTTAATATTAAAGAATGAATATAATTTGATACAATACTGTTTGGGTATCTAAGGCAAAATTGTTTGATATGAACTAAATCATACCAAATTATCTATTCACGAACTGAATCAAGTGTACACATGTATAGTAAGTATCATATTTTTTGTGTCTAACTATATATTATAAATGACAGTTTATTATACATTACAAAAACCGCGCCGAAATTGAACCGAACAAGGAACCATTTATAAAATCGAATAAAAATCACATCAAATCTATACAATTTCGGTATTAAAGAATGCATTCGAGTTCTCCATACGGTAAGATTTTGGTTTTTCCTATCTATCTCTAGCATGAAATCGAAACCATACCAAATTCCTGAAACTGTACCAATTGACACTGTTATCTATACGATACCTTTAGGGCAGCCTTGTGGACATCTTCTCTCTGTGTTAAGATCCAATGATCGTGAGGGTTCGTCTCTACACGATTCTGGTCCGTGGATTTAGAATCAAATTTCTCTCTCTTCATTTAATAGATTCTAAATCCGCAAATCAGGGACGTACGAGAACATTCTCGTACGTGAAGCTGATTCGTTCACGATCAGTAGACCCTCTCCAATTAGGATGCCACGTGTAAGATATCGAATCCTTAGATTACAGACTATACGACCGTGTAGCAAACCCTGACCTGTTATAGTGTTATTGACTCACCGTGACCTTTTTGGGTCACTCATCAGTCATTACTGCGCTATCGTATATGTATATCCGGAGAGAATAGAAAGAAAGAAAGAGAAAGAGAAACACAGAGAGAGCTTCGGCCGTCGTGTCGAGGTTGTCATGAAAGGGCAGAGTCACCTAAAAGTCGGGACAAATTCATAAGAGTTTGAATCTCTGAAAGGCAAAATCACCCCATCCACTGCGTTCTATCTCGTCCCTCTGAAATCAGAAGAATTTCTTGATATGATGTTGAGGTTGTGGAAATGGTATCAGAAATGTTTGGATGTTCATCCGGTTAAGACTCAGATCATCAGCTCCGGCTTTCTTTGGGGTCTTGGTGATGTTACGGCTCAGGCCATTAACCATTCTACAATGCAAAAGCACCATAAGAACTCTGTAAGTAGCCATCAATCCAATCCTTAAAGTTCCATATCTCTTTCTGGTTTTAATTATTGGCTTTGTTCATCTATTCGTCTGTATATCCTCCTAGACAATGAGGTTTTGTGATTTTATATTTGTTTATCTTTGGGAACCAGGAACTTGATATTGTGCTTTGCTTCTTTGATTCTTTCTTTTCTGCAATTTTTATTTTTCTATATATATTTCTTGGTAACTTGGGCCAGTGATTGGAATCTTTTGTTCTTCTTCCTCTGCATGTTGTTTTGCTCTTCGTTGTTCTGGTTACTTTTCACTTTGGATGAATCGTTTCTTTCTTTTTCTTTTTCTTTTCCTCAGTAGTCTGTTATTTATGTGGTGATTCATACTTACAATATTTGGTTTAATGTCTTCCTACTATTTTCTTGCGTTCGTTGACCTACATTTTGTATATATGTAGTATTTGTTTTTTTAACTCGAAGATCCTCTTTATCTTTGATGTGGACTTCTCTTGACTCCCATAATTAATTTTGTTCTTAACCTTCTTTCTTTTCGACTCTATCATGTTACATTGTAGTTCTCTCAGTTAAGTACCACTTTGCATGCTCAGATTATAACACCATTTTCTTTCAGTTCCTTGAATGTCTGGAGGTTTAGAAATTTTCTGGTCTTATCTACCTATGCTATTGGATCTGTTAGTGTTCGGTGGAGCGTTATTTGTTTTTCATGTGTGCTTTGATTCACAGTTATGGTGTTGCATTTTGGTTTTCCCGCTTTAAATTTAATCATTTCATTTGATCTATGGGAAAGTTACCTGTTGTTTCCTTGTTATTGGTCTAGCTAGAAGTTTGTTGATGTTTGTTTTTAGAATTTCAGATAAGTTGGAAATAGGATTCTAGTGTTTGGAAAGCTCCCCCCCTCCCCTTAAAAAAAAAAAGAATAAAGAGTTGTTTACTAATGGAAGCTCACTATATTGTTGGAAGTTTCAGTTGATTCTCCCTTCCTTTGATTTTGGGACACTAGCCTTCACTTTCTTGTCGGAGAACAGGGCTGATTCCTAGTCAAGCCTCATGAGAAATGTTATTTTATATATGTATAGCCATTTCTTTAAAGGTTCTCTAAATGATTTGGAGCTTAGGTCATTCTTCAGTATTGTAGAACACACAGAATCTCAATTCAAGCCCATTCTCAATTTCTTATTAGTTTCTTAAGTTTGGGTACTGTTGGGTACGTACCTCTTTCCCTTAAAGAGGAGAAACGAGAAATACTCACTCATTCTTTTAGAAGAAATTATATGTCCTGTAATCATGTTTTATTGTTGAAAACCCTTATCAACGTAGAGTTAGTCTTTCTTTCATTATAGGGCTTGGGGTCATTCAAAATTAGTTGATACACTGTTGTGTTATAGCACAGAAAGGTTATGACAATTAAAGCCTGGATTATAGCTCATTATATGGATTAATCAAGGTTTCATTTTTTGGTCTATGTAAATGGACCAGTTCCTGTAAAGGTGTTGGATTCCAATTTTTATTTCATGGCTGTATGATAGACTGTTTGTCTCCACAAGCCACTTGTCATGTGAATTTTGTGTAGGTATTTTTTCTTCTTCTTGAGATTCTCCTTGGACGCGATTGAAATTCTTATTCTTATTCTTCAATAGGGTTGAATTCTCCCTTCTCAATTTTTACTAGTGCCACTTTATGCTTCCTTTTTTCTTGTCTTTAATGGAATGCGCTACATTACTAAGCCCATCAATCTAGTATGTTGAACCACACTGCGTCATAGCACTGATTGACTGATAAAATACACTCACTATCTAGTGACAAAGGATAGAGACAAAGGTGAATGATCCAAGGCTCGATGTGCACAAGTTATTCTTTCCCGAGCGGCTCTTGGTGGCCCAATTTCAGTTCATACAAGAACCCTGTTCAATATGTATGGAACTGGTATGTCCTGTCTTTTAGACCAAGTGAAAGTAGCACTTTGAAGAGCTAGGTTCATAACTGTTTACTGACAACTTTGCAAACCCATACTAGGGTTACAGGGTAAGTCTAGTTTTTACCCTTATTGTGGACTTAATTTGTTATCATTTTGTGTCACAGTCTCACAGACTGCAACAAATTCCTTGCACTGTGGTCACCAAAGTTCAAATCACAGGGCATCGTTGTTCTAGCTATGACTGCACTGTACTAGGGGAAATCTATGTAAAGAAGATACCATTTTGAAACATCATTAAGTCAGTCAGGACATGCCCCACATTTTTTTACTTACTTATTCTATATTGATTTTATGGTGGCTTTCTGCAAATAATGTGTCATATTGGGGGTTCTCCACCCTTTAAGTAAGATAGTAAGTGATCGAAGTTTTGCCAGCTTTTTGCCAACTACTTTAGGAGCTGAGACCCAACAACGTCTTTCAGGAACATGCCTGTGTAGTCTTGAGATCTACTTGTGATGCTGTTATTCATTGAAATTTTGTTTTCTTAGTTCTTTATCCATAAGTATCATCTCATTCTAGCTGTCCTTGGTGCAGATTGATCAGATCTAACGGATCTGATTGTCTGCGAGTAATAGGCCCCCCAATGAATGGAAGAGATCCCAATCTGATGGCTAGATGTGGGCCAGGTCTGATCTCAGATCTAATGGTCAGAATTATGGAAACTACAAGATCTCAACAACTAATTTCTAGAACTTAACCAAATCATAAATTGGCAAGTATTTTAATTTGATGGGTTGAATGAAGCACAAAGAAAAGTGTTATGGGTTAACATTATGGAGGATATAAATTAGGATGTTAGATCGTAACATATGATGGGGGATGGGGAAAGAAAGGAAATTAATTCTGTAATGCTGTTCCAATAAAGAAAGAGAAGAAATAGGAGGTAAAGAAGAGGAAAACTGATCGTGGGAGGGGGAGAGAAAAGGAAGAAGAAAGAAAAAATATATGGTACGAGCTTTTGGGGTGGGGAAGGAGAAAGAGAAGAAGTAAGGGGAGGAGAGAAAATCCCTTACCATATCAAGGGGAGAGAAAAAGCTTCAGCCATCAATGGCAACAACCAAACCAAATCAATTCATTCCATTCAAATTGTGGGTTGTTTTCCCTACACTTCCTTTATTTGTAGAAGGTAATGAAAGAGAGTTACAACTGAATTCTACGAGGAATAAAATAAAAAATAACAAAAGAATGGAAACCCCTAGTCGACAGACCCTTTGTAAGAGTTCTAACTGAACTTTGTCATATGCGAAGTTTAAGATGAACCAATTGAACTATTGATTGGTTAACTGCTTTGGATAAATCGCAAAAATGGGCTTATTTTGTGGAAATAAGCCATAGGTTGGGTTACGTATGTGTTGGGCCTTTGATCCAAGGGTTATTTGTTGTAATTGGACACTTTAGTGGACCTAAAATATGTGGAGGTAGGAATACACGATTATTAGTCTAGTTAAGTTGGGGTCTTAGTAGTTGTTATCTATTTCACATTTTACTTATTATTTTAAAGTATCTTTAGCTAGAATAGTCCTGGTGTTAGAAATCAAGCTTATCTCTTTATCATTTCTATCTCTAGAGTTGTCTTTTGTTAAATAAGGTTGCTATTTTTTATTAATTTTCTTTTGGACAAGGTTAGTTATAAACTGTTTTGATGCTATTCTACTTGGGTCAGATCATATTGTAAATTGATGTGAAGGCCGTAGACCTCCTCAACAGTTTGAAGTAGTATCAGTTCAGTTTTTTTTTTTTTTGGATTTAGTAGTGTGTTTGGTGGATTTCAAGTGAAGGCTATGGTGGATTCCTTTGTGGAAGAATGGATTCTCTTCATTGGTTTTGGTGGATACCAAAACCACTGTTGGTGGATTCCTGCTCAATTATCCCTTCTATCTTTCATCTATTTTATTTAAGTTCACATGTTATATTTGTATCAAATCCTTCACCTTGCGGTGCCACTTTTTCAATTAATTTTGATTTGGTTTATTCCCTGTGCTGGGATCCTATTTGTACCATGGTTCAAGAGGTCAGAATTGGCACCGGAAGCTGATTCCAATCTGATCGATCTGAATTGGCTTGGATCAGCCTGAATCGGCCAATTACTCCCCACTGATCTACTTTATTGAATCGAGCTTTGAATCAGTAAAAAGTATAACTGAAAATAAAATGGGAAGAAAAAAGGTTCAAAACCCATCTGCATCTCTCTCTCTCTCTCCCTTGTTCTTAGCAACTCCACGGCCGAAACTCTCCTCTGGAAATCACCACCACCACCTTCTCTCATGGATCAATTAATTGGACAATTCTTCCGGGGTTTTGTGCATAAGAGTTGGTCCTTCTGATCTTTTGAATACATGATTGGTTGAATCCCAATGGTGGTGTCGTTGAAGAGCACAAGATATTGGCCTGGAAAAGCATTAGGTAGGCCTCTTGTGGGTGCAATTGGAAAAGGCAATCACATGACTGCTCAAATTGGGATTCTGGGAGAGGATGGCAAAGAAAAAAATGGTAGAGGAGAGAGAAGCAGTGCCACCTGATGAGGTTAAGTTGAGGAAGCGAATTGGGTTGGTGTAGAAGGCACGTCCATGCCATAGCCTGGTGGTGTTGGTCAGCATGAGGAGGCCATTGGATGTGATCTCAGTTATCCTTAGTTGTCTTCTATTTCACTTTTTGTTTATTATTTTGTTTTATCTTTAGCTAAATCTGCATTCAGTTTTGATGCTATTCTACTTGGGTTAGTCACATTATAAATGAATGTAAAGGCCATAGGGCCTCCCCAACAATTTGAAATAATCAGTTCATTTATTTATTTTTTTCCTGAATTTTTTCCTTTGTGGGTTCAGTAGTGTACTTGGTGTATTCCAAGTGAAAAGCTAAGATCGATTCCTTAGTGGAAAGGATTCTCTTCATGGGTTTAGGTGGATTCCTGCCCTAAAACCCACTCTATCTTTCTCTCTGTTTCATTCAAGTTTACATTGCAGCTCCTCTGTTTGATTCTTTAGAATTCTTCTCATTGCAGCATCTTTGTTTTCACTCATTTTCCTAGTTTTCTTTCCCTATTCTAGGATCCTGTTTGTAGTAGTCCCTATGGATTTTTCTGGTTCATAATTAGTCTACATTATTAACTCTTCAAAAGTATACCATATGCGTCTGATTTATGCTTGCTGTGACCTGATTGTCATCGAAGTTTGCTGATGGAGTCCTTATTTTTTAGATGAGATATGGACATTTTGATTTTCTTCATAAGGAACCCTTAAATGTCCGACAATAATGCTGTTGTATGAAAAATAAAAATAAAAGCAAAGTGGCTAATCAAATAAATTGAAATGGTACTGGGAGAAATTCCAATTATCTCCCCAGCTCCTCACATTTTTGGATCATTGTATTTCTCTAATTCATACCTATCATATTGGTGAATTTTCTCTACCTTTTATGCATAATGGTTGTATGAGGTCTATTTTTTCAATTATTAGATGAATGCAATTTTCTATTTATTGAGTCATCAAAGTCTACGATGTCTGATACCTTGTTTGTGTATTTGACCAGCGGTCCATGTGTCCATGACCAGTATACATTGGCTTGTCTCTAGACACTGGTAGTTTCAAATGAGTAGTTCAAGTGACTGATTGTAGGAAGTCTGAGATGTACAGCCTTGTGATATTGTTATCCTCCATCATAATAGTGGAGTAATCTGTCAGATCTTTTGAGATTGCCTCATACAACCTTTAGACTCTTTGCCTCATCCATCTGCAGACATTGTGCAGAACTATCTATTGGCAATCCTTGCCTGCTGCGTTTTCATGGGGTGAAGCAGATAGGCTTCAGTATGCTACCACACTTTTGGACACATGACACAACTATAGCATATTTTTGGCTTGTTGATGTATCTTGACATAGTAATGAATAACAGCTGGAATATTGTCAAACAGCTAAATATGGCTTGAGGAGTTTACTGATTTTTTTGTTTTATATTTTCTTTTTGTAACTTGATACATAGTTTGAACTACACTATTTGCTTTTGTTTTCATATAACGTGTATGTTTGCTTGTGCAGCAGGATGCAGATGAGTTTAAAATAAAATGGAAAAGAGTGGCTATCACAAGCATATTTGGATTTGGATTTGTTGGACCAGTAGGTCATTTCTGGTTAGTCTTTCTCCCTTTCTACTATTATATTCCTCCCCCTTTTGGGATGCCTATTAGGCAATCACTACGATTTTGACTTGTAGAAGAGCTACGACGACATTATTTTTTATCGTTACCTACTCTAAAGGGGGAGGAAGGAATGTGAGGACCAGGAGGCTCGAACCTGAGACCTCCTGGTAGGATGGGCTTTACTGCACTACTCTCTACCAACTGCACTAGGAAGTTGTCTTCGATGCAATGACAGTTCACTCCACAAAGCTTTTTCCCTAGTATGTGAGAGTTGCTCTGTCAAAATGTTATTGATTGATCTTATAGAACAGGAAAAGTTAGTGGTTCATGTGCCATTTAGGAAACCCAGGTATACCATTTCTTTTTGGCAAGAATTTATGCTCTCAGCTAGGTTGTATCCCAATCTCTTCTGTTTAGTCTGAAGCTGTTGCCTTCACTCACTAGGAAATCTCGTGGTAGGTCCATGATCAAGGTGTTGAATCTTCTCCAATCTCATTTTTATGCACCTCACTACCCCCAACACCTCCCGCCGCCCCACACCA
>NC_056562.1:23112593-23113183 GCF_013358625.1 Macadamia integrifolia
AAAAAAAAAGAAAAGAAAGGAAAATAGAAAAAATAAGGGAAGAATAGATGAAACAAAAGTTGGTGTCAACTACACACTTACACAGTCCGGCAGGTATTATAAGATTCTGGTTCTATGGGTTGTCAATTCCCCACTATTTGTTTCACTGCCATGGAAAGGAGGGAGGGGGAAGGGGGTTTGCAAATGTATCGGGACTTAGGGTCACTAATCTAACCAGTTTCATCTATAGACCTACCCGAGATGCTTTTTAGCTCCCTCACAATGCAGCAACAGGAAACAACAAAGAACCAAAAATCACGTAGGATCCTAAGCCAATTGTATGAGGTCTACGCAGTGGTTCTTGTAGCAGCACACGATCTACCATTTTTAGATTAAATTGACTCATTAAACTAAACTACTGGAAAGGTAATAATATAAATGGGGTGTGGAAATAGATTTCAAATATGCTAAGATAGTGGTGCTTGACCAAGATTTATTTGTAGTTAATTATCTTTAGTTGGCAATCTCATGCTGAGACCATTTATCATGCTTTTCTTTCAATTCTGCTTCAGTTGTGATGACATTAATTTTTTTTTTTTTTTTTTTTTTTT
>NC_056562.1:23113203-23152289 GCF_013358625.1 Macadamia integrifolia
GTGGTGGGGAAGGTACTGGATGGAACTGTCATGAAATAAATCAGAAGGAATACATAATCACAATAAAATGAAGTATAATAACAAGTTGTTTTTGCACAAAATGTCCTTGTTTAAACTGCTGCTACAAAAAAATTGTCCCCAGTATGGCCTTGAATAGAGCGGATTGGAGGACTAGGATCCATGCGGTGGACCCCATCTAGCTGTGTTATACTTCGTTACTGTTTTTATCTTTTGGTTCCCGTAACTTTTTCCTTTTTGCTTCTTTGTTTCTTCCTTGGATCCATGTAGCCGACCCTATTAAGTTGGGATAAGGCTTTGTTGTTGTTGCTGCCAAAAATTTCATTCCTTGCTGTCTGAAATAGTGAGAGGAAACCACAGAATGGCCTTAGTGAACACTTTATTATGGATTATGATGTTAGTCATCTTAGGGAACTTCCCAACTCCAAGGCAGCAGTAAGAATATCTGGTGAGCCCCTTGAATTGAAGAACTAGTAGTCGATGATTGCATTTGTGGTGGACTGAAGATCTATGCTGCATTAACACCAAGGGGTAGGCTCAGTTGGCAATGACTGTTACCTCAGAATTAAGAGGTCATAAGTTCAACTCTCCTCAGGGCCTACGTATAAAATAAAAGATGTATGCTGCTTTTAGTTCATGCATTTAACTGTTTGAGAACTTCTAGGATCTCTGTTTTGCTTCCTATAGTAAGCTACTCATTTTATCTAGTAGAAGATGACTGGAGAAATGCATGCAACAAGTCCCGGCCAGCCCCCATGAGGCAATGCCTTTAAGTAACTCTGGTTCAGAGATCAAAACCCTTCATCCGTGGATCATTTCGTGCCACTGTGGTTATTATCTGGAACGATTACAGTTGTTCTGCATATAAAGTTCTTTTGGAAACATTCTGTTTGAGCTGTTGGTTTCTAGAATGGGAATATGTGCCGATTGCATCAACAGAAACGTTTGTCCTGTCATTTGCTTCTTTTTTGTATATAGCTTTAGCTGTTAGTGGGGATTGCTTTACCCTTCGGTTTACTCTTGTACAGCTTATTTAGTAAACCTTTATCACCAATAGGGGGAAAAAGGATGAAGCATTGAGATCGCAAGCAAAAGAATCAGAAATAGGACCATACCAAAAGGGGGGGGGGTGGGAAGAGGAGGAAAAAGACTCTTGGTTTTCATTATTTTGTTTTACTGCCACTTGTGCAATAAATTGTGTTTTTTGGAGGTCAAACATTGTTTGTATCAGTTCATGTCGTTTTACTTGATATTATAGTCATGAGATGTCAAGATAAGTAGACAAAATAGCTTAATGTCCTGGTGCAGAAATAATTCTAGAAAACTTTGTAAAAATGATGTTATTAATATGTGGGTTACCACACAACCATGATTGCATAGTTTTCAAATATGGATTAAGTTTTTCATTTACAATGTAGGCTAGCTTCCCTCTTCAAAACTGATATAATCAGTAGCTTCTTAGCATCTTCAAAATTCTATGGCTCACTATATTAGTTTCAGACATTGGGATATAAATTGCATGTTTTCATTGATCTTCTCTTCATGCAGGTATTTGGGCTTAGACCGAGTCATAAGGTCGCGCCTTCAACTACAACCGAAATCATTGCGGTTTGTTGCTACTAAAGTGGCAATGGATGGTATAATCTATGGGCCATTTGACCTGTTTGTGTTTTTTACGTATATGGGCTTTTCCATGGGCAAGAGTGTTGAGCAGGTGACAGAAGATGTGAAGAGGGATTTCCTTCCGGCCTTGATGTTGGAGGGAGGTTTCTGTGCACTTGTTCAGGTTGCTAATTTCCGATTTGTTCCTGTGAAATACCAACTTCTGTATATGAACACCTTCTGTCTATTGGACTGCGCTTTTTTATCATGGATTGAACAGCAACAGGATGCTCCTTGGAAGCAGTGGCTAACATCTTTTCTAGTCTGGGAAGAACGAGAAGGCCGGAGATGATAATCTCTTTGAATCATCTCCTGTATCTTTCTCTCCGTCAGTGATCCTAATGTGAAAAATGTGTGCCAAGACATTCATCATGTAAAGTTGAAAGAATTTCATAAGACCCCAAAATCCCAACTTGTGTTTTTGAAGGTTGGAATTGGGGAAATGATGCAAACTACTACCTTCAACCTATACATTTTGAACAGATACCCATAGATTGCGCCTGAATCTTGCAATCGACTGGAGTTGCATTATTTGAAATCAAATACAATTCAAATGACATGATCTTAAAATGCCCATGGTGCCCACTTTGGTTTTTAATGAATTGTGTTTTCATTTTATTATGAATACTTTTCTTCCAATTCGGAACAGGAACTCGTACGTCTGGGAAGATATTGTGTTTATCAATATCTGTTTCTAGGCATAAATTCTAGAGTACATGCACGTGATCCCTGATCAACTGCACATGAGTTACTCAATTTAGAACAAATTGAGATTAATTTCAGTGGTATCTCCCCGAATCTCAATTAGGGACATTCTTTTTTTTTTTTCGTAAAATTTTTTTTGATGAATTAGGGACATTCATGGCCTGCAATATTACATGAATGAACACAGCAGAAGCTGTCAAATTAGGTCAATGCTTCAAACAAATGCCTTTGAAAAAGGTGACTATATATTCACTGACTTCAAAATCCAAATTTTCGTTTTACTAGATATATTAGCTAGATTCCCTTTGGTCTGAATTATTTTAATTTTGATGAAAGGTCTGCCATCTTAGTGAATCTCAACTGTATGGTTTTATTTATTCTTGTCTAGATGAACTAATTTTAGATTGTTCCCTTCTTTTGCCGTTGTTGCTAATTATGGCCATATTTCATGCAAAGGGTTTATTTAACCTTTTTTTTTTTTTTTTTTGGCATAATATTAATCCTTATATTTATAATTTAGATGAATTTAAGGTAAATGACACTTGAGGTACATAACATTTGAAGTAAACTTAGGGTATTCAACGTTTGTGAAATTATGTTCTCTATTATCTTTGTGATTTAACAAGTGGTTATGGAATCCTACCAACTCAAGATTCTTGTTGCTTCTACCTGAACCTGAGACAGTTTCAAGGAGAAATTAAGAAGGCTAATAACTATTTTAAGTCTATTAATTAAGGGAAAAGGTTTTCTAAGCCATTGGGGTTGCTTACGTGAACAACTTTGTATCTATTTTTTTTTCTACTCACATGAATGACCTCACAACTTTCCAATGTATGATGCTATTTTGCCTCACTTCATTGGTGTACTTCTCTATTCCACTTGCTCGGAAAACCTCTCTTCCAAAAGACTACCTATTGGGTGTCGAAAAGGAGATAGTAGTAAGATGGTGTGATGACCAATGACATTCAAATCTCTTAAGCTTGACTTAATCCTCATAAATCTCTCAAACTCTCGTGCATGACTTATCATAAATTTCTCAAATTCTAATCCTCACTAAGGGTGTCAACTTAGAACTGAAATCAAAAACTGTAACCAAAACCAAAATCAAAATTGAAATCTTAAATCGAATCGAAAGAACCAAATTAAGAAAAAAAAAAGACAATTTGGTTTTGATTTCAAAGGCTGAAATGTTTTCTTGTTTTGGTTTGCTTTGGTATTATGGCTAAGACCGTTTAATCAAACCGAATTACCTATTTTTGAATCAAGTAAATAATCGGGTAAAATTATATAACTTTTCATGATTTCAGTCAGTGTGGATGATAAATTCTTTTCCGTTTTGATGCTTAAATTTTTTTTTATGGATTATTTATGATTTTAACAAATAATATTTTTTTTTTCCTGTTGGTGAAGTTGTAAGAAGTTGGTCAAAACACATAAAATATGACATAAATGTAATATAAAATCGATTTTAAATCGAATAAATAATCAAATATGAAGACGAATAAATAATCAAATATGAAGACGAATAAAAATCAAAACCAAACCACATAAAGTCGGTTCAGTTTTGGTTTCTTAAATGTGCTCCTATTCTCAATTCAGTTCAATTTTGATTTATACATTTTTATCTGCAACAAAACCAAAATCAAACTGAATAAGTAAACCCGAATCAATTGACACCCTTACTCGTCACTTCAATTTCTCATTGATATCTGAATGTAAGGTTTTTCTTTGACGTCAATGATACAAACAGTCAACCCTCAATTTAAGTCTTCTACCAAAAAAAGAAACCCTCAATTTAAGTCCCAACGCAACACCTCGTTTTAAACGGTGGTTCTATCATGTGCTTAAAATCCCACGACATGAATGACAAGTTGAAGGCCAAGGCTCTCACCACCACTACTAAACTTCGCTCCGCTGCTGCAAATTTCTATTGGGGTGAGAAAGAGGGCAAGAAAAAGATCTACTGGATCTCCTGGAGACGATTATGCTGATCCAAAGGTGCTGGGCGGAGTATATTGGGCCTCTTAAAAGGATTAATGTCGCAAGTTGAGAATGGAGACTCTATCCATATTTGGGAGGATGGGATCCAATGATGACAATGTCATCCACGTAGACCAGTAAATAGATTCATTGTGAATCCATTTTAAAGTAAAACCAAGAGGTGTCTATCTTTGAACTTTCAAAGCCAATGTGAATTAAAAAGGTACTCAACCGATTGAACCAAGACGTAGGAGCCAACTTGAGGCCAAGAGTTTTTGAAGTTTTTGCAAATGTCTGTCTGGATCAGTAAAACCGGTAGGCTGTGACATGTAGAAAAACAGACTTGGAATTGTATCTGCCTTTCCCTTATCGTTGACTGTCTTTATATAATATTCAAACTCAGAAGTATGGTCACAATGTCATAAGCCTATAGGGTTACAATCTGTTAAGCTGAAGTTTGTTATGAGCGTCTGAGGAAGTTCCTGCAAAATTCAGATTTACATTTGACTAGATCTTCTAACATTCAATATTCGAATCTGAATTGCTAGAGACGGTTGTCCCTAACAGATCACATCTCGTTTAAATGGAATTCAATGGAGTTCTAAGTAACCAAATTGCCCCTTGACATGGGTTAAAGAACTCATCGATCAACCAAATTTTGAATGAATACTTTCTTCCTGATGTTGTTAATGCCATTATATAGATCCCACCATCTACCTTCCCATGGTCAAATGATTTGAAGTGGGGTGCAGCCAAGTCTGGAATCTTTAGTATAAAATCTGCTTCTGCTTATCAGATTTTATACTAGTCATGCAGTCTTACAAGTCATTGACAGGGCCATCTGGACTAAGGAGTGGGCCGTGCCATTAAACTCCCTAGAAAGGTCGCTGAAGCTACAAGAAGTGAATAGAGAGGTGACGTGGAGGATGTCAAAAGAACTGGACTATCATATCATAGGAGAGCATACTTCCCCAAATATGTGCGTGGGGGGTGTGGTTGGACTTGGAACAATACCACTATTATGCCTCAATTTTGGGCCTGAGCAAACCGAACAGGAACGCAATCTTGCAAGGACCACTTCACCAAAGATGAGTTATAATTAACAGATCTGCAAATGCATATGTATTACTTTATGTACCAAAAGAAACAGAGTTCACAATGGATTGTTTCTTCCATGAGAATTATTCATATTCCAAAAGGTTCATCGATACCAACCAATTTTTTAAAAGAAAACTCTACTGATAGTCCTTATAACTTCGATCACTGCCAGCCATAAGCTCAAACCTAGTAGAGGAACGATAAGAGTAACAGTCATCAAGAAACAATTTAAAACCCATAGGCAAATTGAATTAACCAGACACTACCTTAAGAATCAGTACGGGCCTTCACAATAAAATTCTGGCGACTGATAGGGTTCATCACCACTGGGGGTCCTGCTGTACGTGGCCATGCCTGGAACTTATTATCAGTTTCGTCCCACCATTCTTTGCTTGAAACAGTTCTGGGGGTGGTACCTGATATCGGAATCCAACATTATTATTTTTTTAATAGGTAAACTCCAACAATATTATTAACTCTTCAAATATGATATTTGTTAAATCTTAACAAATAAAACACCGCTTACCTCCAAACATCTTCTTGTCAGCAATAAAATAATCGACTACATAAGCAATAGCAAAGGATCCCACTATGCCACCCACAATCTTAGCTGCTGTCATGGTCGGACTGCCAACATCCATCGATTTTCGAATGTTACAAGTGTGATATTTACATAGGCAGAACTAAAATAAGCCATTCATCCCCCACCCCCAAAAAAAAACCCCAACAAATAAAAAAAGGGAAAAAAAGTAAACAGCAAAACCATCTTTACGCGTAACAACTGCACAGACAAGCCAACAAGGTTTCTAGTGCCCAAGGCAGAAGACACCATGTCAGGTGCATACCTGACTTACATGAGGAAAATAATGTGAAATAGCCAACCTATAACAGTTAGAATAGAGTGACAAAACATCAGAAAATGTACAAAATTAGAAGGGTCAGCAAACCACTATATAATCAATGTGGGAGATGATGCTTCTAACAATGAATCAAATTATAGAACAGACTGTTTGCTCAAAAGGAAACCCATAGGGTCTATCATGGTCAAATTGCCAACAGAATCAATGAATAGTATAACTAATGGTCAGCTTAGACTGGACTACATAGGGTTTCAGTTTTAGAGATTGCATGCAAGTCCCACACAATGACAATAGCATATCTCCACAGCTTTATTCACCCAATACTCAAGATATGGGATTAAACATCCCTCAACAATCAAAAACCTCAGCAAGAAGAATAAAAAGTTTTCAACATCAAGGAGATCACTTAATTTTCACATCATTGATCCCATTTCCCATGGGCCTGCACAACAATGTTGAAGTCAGCAAATAAAACAGGGACCATCCTCTACTACAACCAACTTGACTTTTACAAAATATCAATCGTCAAAGTTTGGCATGATATTCCCTTGATCAATTAAGCTTTAACCTTAGTCTTTGGCATCTTATTTTCAACTTCCAAATCTGATGTCCTGCCAATCAATGTCATTGTCGCTATGCAAGAAAGAAGGTTGAAAACTGAACATCAATGGTACTTCATTTTCAGTTTATCAAGGAAAGCATTTTCAATTAGCCCATTGAACACCAATAAAGTTGCCAAATATTCAAACTCAAATTCCTCATACTCCAACTAAATTGAGGGCTTCAAAGAGAACCACCATAAAAATTTAGCATGATCTTCTCCTTTCCACTGGGATTTAAACTTGGATGGTGCCTAAATTTCAACTTGCTAGTGTGACAGTTTTCCAATAAAATCGATGTAATTCCACAAGTATCCCTAAAATTTTCTATATCTTAATCCTCAATGGTATTAAGCAAGTCATCCTAATACATTTTGATTTCGTTTGGAAATTGGAAGATTGGAAGGCCACTTTATCGAGTAATATCCAAATACAAGCTCTATTTATAAAAGCAAAGACAAAAGCCAAGCACCTAAGAAAAACAAAATAAGAATTCTCAATCCATAGTAATCCAAGATTCAAAGATCCCATGAACCAGAAGATGAAAATTTAACTACAAAAATATTGGTTGACATGACATAATGAATTCATATTCATCTTATTCATACTCTTGTGGATAATGCACAAACTGACTAATGCAATTATCCAGTATAAAATTTTCGCTCCAATAATATCAGACAAAAAACTAGAAATGTAAACAGAACACCCTCCAAACCATATAGACTACATAAGGAAGATGATCTCGTAAACCGGCTTTCAATGAATTTATCTCCTTCCCAAGAGTTAAACAAAGGGAAGGAGCAGTGTTTTACATAAGATCCTGCCATCAGAACTAAGCTCCCTTATGGTAAGCTGCTGATGAACTCCTGCAAGCTTTTGATTACGGCCAATCATACTGGAACAAAGGTTTTAAACATTGCCAAACTTCAATGTAAAACTCAAAAGATAACTTAGCAGGCTACCAAATCCTGACGGGCTATACAAACTCTGGAGATGGGATAGCTTCTTCAAGATGTCAAATGGTGTACAACAAAAATATTTTCTAAAACAACAACCGACAACAGAGCAGAGACAAATAATCGTGATGGAGATAGGAGTTGCCAACACTCTTTAGCAAACCCATCTCCCTCTTAAAGGAGCAATATAGCATCATTCTCTTAAACATATCCTCCCAATCATTAATCCTCTTCAACATTTCAATTCCAACTAAACAGGTAAGACAACTACCAATTAATAACCAATAAACAGCTGAAAAGACAAACCACTTTCAATTCTCAAAGAGTGAGAGTGAACAATGCAACCAATAGGAGAGATTTTTTCACTTTTAACTCTTTATTCTCACCAAGAATCAACAAAGAAGCCCTTTGAACAACAATTAGATTAGGAAAATAAATTGCATGTAAAGTGCCTTTTCTAGGAAACACCTGAATCTGTATTGACATGAGTCTCTCGAGTTTCTGAAACCTCAGGCCCAGGAGGAAAAACAAGAATAAATCAATGATACAAGCAGGGTTTCTTTTAAATTCTTTTGTGTTGCAAAGAAGATGAAATCAGTCTGGTGACCACTACTTCCTAACTCCCATGGTGTTAAAAGTGTTTCTGATTATCAAATAAATTTATCCTTCAACAAATCAATAGACAACTCACTTTTCATTTTCCTTTTTGGCATTTAAGGAGTACTCAGATAGCCAGTGAAAATTTTACAGGAGTAAAATCAGAAGAGACACATTAAGAACAGTACCAATGTGGACTAAAAAATAGTCACAACTAAAAATATTCTCCATCCTGTCTCTTCAAATACCAAAAGCAACCTTCTACAATAATTTTCAACCGATTGTCTAATATTTCGAAGAATAATTTATCTTATCTTCTACAATACACTACGACAATGCCTCCCATTAACAAAGAAAAACAAAGAACAAAATTACTATTGATTAAAACAAATCCTTAATGAACAACACACTTCACGGCGGGCAACATATTATATAACTTATAAATCATATTATATAAACCAGGGTTAAAGTCAGGGTTGGGCCCAACCCTGACCCAAGGTTCATGCTTTTCAACCCTAACCCCCCCCCTCAGGGTTAGAAATCTTAGCCCAGGCCCTGTTCAGGCTCAGGGTGGGCCAGGCGGGTTTCGATCATCAGGGCCAATGTGCACCCCTACCTGCAGGTGTAATAAGGGACGTCCGCTATACGATAAACTCTATGCAATGAAATAGATGGATTATTGTTTATTTCAAATCCATCTATTTCATTATTTTCTGAAATTTTATATTTTCTTATTTTTTTTCTACAATTTCTTTGGAAAATCAGATTGAAAGTTACTATTCACAGTCCAATTTGTAGAAACCCCCTTATGATTTTACAATTCGACTCGGTTTTCAAAACATTGAACAGACGTAATGCAGAATTCTCAATGGAGGAAAATAATATAACATTCACAATATAGTTAAGTGCCACTGATGTATAAAATTTCCCAAAAGGCTAGAGTAAGGGTAGTACTTTATAACATATAATAAGGAGGTTAGTCACGTGGCTAACATGCCACTAACTTCCCTGGAGCCAGCGGCTCAACCAATGGAGGGGCTCAGATGGGAGGGGCAGGGGGACCTTTCCAAGGGGGGAGAGAGACAGACACAATGCTATGGGGCACAGCCTTTTCCCTATAATATTATTATAATATATATATATATATATATATAAGCATCACCTGAATCAAACAGACAATAAGGAAGCATCCTCATATATTATTATGGATTTAGCAGTCAACTATGGAATAAAAACTGAAATCATGCTTCAACATTTTGGGAGATTTAACATTCCAAGACATCCGCATCAAGATCTTATTTCTAAGGAACTCGGGATTGGATTCAACTAGTTACTATGATGAATGATAGGAAAGATTCAAGTTAGGTACATCTAAAATAAAGGCCTAATTCGTCAAACCTAAAATTTAGAACCAGCAGAATGCTTTCTCTTCACATTAAGGAAATTAATATTGGTATTAAAGTTTAATAATACCAATAAATGACAATGAACACTAAACAGTCCATAGCTCCCAGTTAGTCAACTCAAGCAATGAGCATCTCACTCACCAAAAGTATTTACCATGTAGAATAAAGCAGTTTAGAAGAAGAGGCATTCACAAGTGAGCAGTGTTGTATTGTATTGTAATATGTCAAATAACATGAAATGGAAATTTTCCCATCTCATTCAGTTTGTAAGGCATCTAGCTTCTAAACGGGATTTGAGTTCCACTGGAAGCCTAGCACTGTTAATAAGATCGTTGGTGATCTTGATCAATAGTGGTGATGCAGATTCTACGAAAGTAGGCTTGTTTTATTAGGAATAAGTCTAGGGTTGGGTTGTACATGTGTTGGGCCTTCAGTCCACGTGATTTATAGTGTAATGTGCCACTTGTATGGGTGTAAACAGGGGGGTATTAAGGTTGCATACGGGATTAACTGACTTGTATCCTTTTTCATTAGTTTCCTTTTTAGTTGGATTCAGTTCAAGTTATATTTGTTTTCTTAGGGGTCAAGTTATTAGTTGAGTCAAGTCATTAGTTGTTAGTATCCTTTTTTAGTTTTTAGAAACTATTGTATTAGGAGAATGTTTGGTTTCTTGTTTTAGAACCTGCTATTAGGATGCAATTCCCTTCCCCATTATCATTATAAATATAATGCAAGGCTCCATAGAAGCGATGATGTTGCTGTTGTTGCTGGAATTTGCTTTGTATTTAATCAAAGCTGGTGGAGTTGGTGTTTGATCCAACTGACCGTCTGTGGTGTGAAGCCTGAGGGATTCTTTCTACTTTATTATCTTCTTCTTCTTTTCTGTTCAAAGTGTTCAAGACCTGCAACTTCAACCTCAATCCATCGCAGGTAACTAAATCTGGTCTTTTCTCAGTTCTGCCCCAGAAATTCCAGAATTTCTTGCCCTCCAATCCTTCTCTCTCCTGGACAGACCAACCATCTGATTATGCCCAAATTTGGATCGAAGATGCACCTCTCCTAGTGTGAAACTTGACCAAAAATTCAGCCCTATTGGACCATTTGATTTTGAGTTATTGAAAATCTCCTAATTTCTGTCTTTTAATGACTGTTACCCTATTTTCAGACCTGAGACTGAAATCGATAGCATGGATATGTTTGCTCCTGATTTCTTTGGTGTTCAGACATATTTTCCATATTTTTTACTAACCCTATTTCCTCAGAATTGTTCCTGATATGATACCAGAATTTATAATTATGAGATCGATACCCTAACCCTTGATCTGTTTTCGTCCTTTGATATGATCTGTTATTATATTGCTGTTGTGCTTAATTTTGGTGTGTTCTTTGAGAGTATCCTGCAGCATTGGGATAAGGTTGCATGTCAACCTAGTTCTACATTAAATAGAGAATTTTGCATCCTAGGATATGTTATGGGGACAGCATTCCTTTCTGAATCCAGATTTTTTATGTTTAATTCTCATCTTTATTGTCGTAGTAAACTTGTTATAGCAGTTCCTCCATTGGAGGATTGTTGTATTTTTTCACTCCATTATCAATAAACTATTAAATATCAAACAATCAATAATAAAGTATTAATATACAAATAGTTATAATAATGATAATATGAATAAAAAAGCAGTGGGGTTAGGTTACAGTAAAAACACTAATTATCAAGCTGATGCTGACCAATCAAGTCTGATTTGACAGTACAAAAACATCGGGGTTGAATTTCTAATAAATTCTGGATATTGAATCTGACATTTCGTGAAGTTCTAATCTAAGTGATCCCATCTTTTCTAGATTGCACTGTTGCATATACTTTTACTTCTAGGATATCTTTGGTCTAGTTTTACCAATCAAAATTGAGAAATATTTCATTTATTTATGAAGGCATCACATTTGTTAAGATTCATTAGATTTTACATGGTCGGAAAATTTATTAAGTTGGCTTGAAAAATTTAGTGATCAAACTTTAAAAATCTAAGGTTTAATTAGATTCCATTACATATCAAGGCGACTGGAATGGTCTGACCTAGCAGCTAGGTTATATATTTGCTACTGTAGTTACCTACAGTACTCAAAATCAGTTGATGACTTTGATAGGATAAGCATAACAGTATAAAACTACATGCACTGAAAGCAATGTAAACTCAGATCCAGATACAAACTGAATCAATGGTATAAATTATGGTTCTTTATATTTATCCACTCCATTGATGGGTCCAATTCCCAAGCTAATGTTAAATCTAATGTTGAACTGGTCATCTCCATCCTCATGCTAGAAATATTCTACACTTACAGCATATTCTATTATGTTCCATCTCTTTGTAATTATCCTCTCCTTTGATGGGTCCTCCACCAAACCTTTCCTTTTGAATAAATGATAGTAACATAATTTCATCAGGAAAAAATAATAATAGAATCCAATGGAACTCGTGCAATCGGACCACAATACACTCCTGATTTTCAGCAGAGTTGACCAACCATATCTCCAACAAGACCTACAGATCTCTATTCTAAACTGCGGCAGTCCCTTAAACATGCATATCTCAAGCTTTACGATCATAAACATCTGAAACCACCAAATCCACAGAGAATAAATCATCCCCAAATCATATACTAAAACCCATCCCTAAACTCCTGATGATCTGGCCCGTGGGAATCTCCTCTTCCTACCCCATCCACATACAAATCCCAAAATTCTCCTCACCCCATGAACATCACAAATTTTCAACAGAAATGGTAGAACTAGTATCAAATGACGGCAATCACTAACAAAAATAGAGATTCATGGTTTCAAATCAAACAGAAAACATATAAGATAATCCGAAGAATAGGAACCGTGTAAAAGACGACATCAGAGCTTTCAAATCAAAAAATTCAACATAGATCTCCCAACCAAAAGAGAAACAGATCAGAACAGGAAAAAAAAAATGCCCAATGAAATAACAAAAAGAAAATCAACGCCAGACATTCGATTACGATTACAGATTATGAAGAAAGAGAGAAAGATCGATGTACCTCAGAATGTAAAATGCGCGAGTCGATCAGCTAAGAACAACGATTGTTTTGCTCAGGCTAGGGTTGAAATGACCGAAAGCGGCTGTTCTCACACTATTAACAGAACTCAAGTCTCTGACATCCCACGTCCCCATCTACTACCTTTTTCAATTTTTATTAGGGCAATAACAGTGGATCCCACCAAACTTAGAAACCAACCGTAACGGATCCCGAGGCCCAAGCCCAGTATTTTGGTCCATAGGGATGTGCTGGTAGGCCCATCCGATCTTCCCATGTGACACGAATGGGGTTGAGAAAAAAAGTAATAAATTTGTTAGGGAATTCCCTGAACAAATTTAGAAACCAACCGTAAACCTTTTTCTCAAATTCCCTTTTTTTATCTCCTCTATTTTTATTAACCTTTTTCTCTTAACAACCCCCAATAGCAACACAGATCTCTATCTCCGTTTTGTTACTTGGCAATCACTAATCAATTCCCTAACGCTAGTTGTTGGTCACTGGATTTCCTGTTGTACTAAGAAAACGATCAATCCAAACATTTTAATTTCCAAAATAAGCCGAAACAGCATAGCTGAACATAGGCATTTGGAACTTCGACCTGGCTGGATCAACAAGGTAATCGAAAAAAAATAAAAAAGGTTAACAGAGGGAGTGAAAGAGAGACAGGGAAATAGATCGACCTACCTTGTCGACGGCAGATCTGCGTCGTCTTCGTACACGGTGGCTGCAACAAACTTAAATCCTGTTGGAACAACGAAATAAGTTGGAAACGAAGAAGAAAATCAGCAGGGAGAAGGAGAGAGAGAGACATTTACCTCAGATCACCAACGGCAGATCGACAGAGGCTCTGCGTTCTTGCTTCAGTTCCCTTCACGCTGCATATGCTTCGTATTTCTAACCGTTGCAACTGTGAAACAGGGTAATAGGGTTTTACTGAGGGCGGATCATCTGCTCGTGCTAAATCATCTGTTCGTACGTTAAATAAGTGGCATCTGTCCAATCTCCTTAGGTAGATAACATTCCTTCCGTTATTTTTGTTATTCAAATTAATATTTTGTATTGTTATTTTTATTTTTGAGGAATTTAAAATTATTCAAGTATATTAACCTTTTTTATCTCTTCTATTTGTGTGGGGAGTTTAAATCGTGAATACTCATGTCTCTCTCTTTTTGAGATTCTCGATCATCACTTTATTGATCATGTATGAGTATATGTATGGCTGAAAACCATTACAAGTATGGGTATAATAAATTCCCCTAATAAATCCCTTCTAAATATTTTATTAATTCTTGATTTTATTGGATTTATTCTCAATCTTAAATTTCTAAATTGAGTGATCTAATTCCTCTTCAAGAAGATTTTGCGTACCGTAGCTAATTCTTCTCTCAAATTTCTTATGCTTTATTGTAGATGATCTTCACCCATATAGACAATGATCAGCACTCAAACACACACATGATCCGTTACTCCATTTGAAATTTCTGGGCTACTAACAGGATTGAAATTGAAGAAAACCAGAAAAACGATAAAACAAGTTTGAAATTAGAGAAAAACAAAGAGAGAGAGCGAGAGAGAGAGAGAGACACGTGGAAGATACTACTTCATTTGAAATTTCTGGAGATAAAATTGAAAAAATATATATATATATATTTATATAAATATATTACTAATGAAAATCGGTAATAATTTATCTTAAGAGATTGTTTTTATATTCACGATGTGAAACTCCCCACAAATAGAAGAGATAAAAAGGTTAATAAAATCTGAATAATTTCAAATTCCTCAAAAATAGGAAAAATAAAAAAGATTTAAAAATTTGAATAAAAAAATTAACGAAAAGGTTACCTCCGTAAGTAGGTTGGACACATGACACCTATTTACCGTACGAGCAGTTTGAATCATCTACTCGTGCTAGCAGATGATCCGCTCTCGGTTTTACTTCACTTACCTTCACCTATTGTTATGTTTTAAGGGTAAAATACGTATTTGCCCCTCTTAACTTAAGTTACACGGTTCATTCGACGCCTTTTGCTCAGAATCAATTATGAAAATGAGAAGCACCACTTTTATGTTCCAAAAAGGGACTCCAAAACCTTACAAGTGTCTAGATCATTTGAAAAAAAAAAGAAATTGAACCAGGCTTACCATATAGTTTTTACCTTATTTTTGTTTCAAAAAATGAAAAAACAATAGAATTCATTTTTTAGATCGTTACAATACAGAGCCTTAGTAACAAATTATACTTTTGGAAACCATCATCGAATAATGATTTGTTTCAAAGAAAAAAAAAAAAAACTTTGACTTGTTTTTAAGGGTGTCAATGATCGGCTTGGTTTTGGTTTTTTGGTTTGGTTTCGGTTCGGTTAAGAGGGATGATAAGGTAAACCGAAGCGAGAACCGACTAGATTCCATATTTGGACATTCAAGCCAATTTAATTCTGTTCGGCTCGGTTTTGGTTCCAATTTGGTTCTATAATACGGTTTTGTAACTCGATTTTAATTCGGTTATATAAATGGTTCCAATATTGGACCATGATTGTATGGACCAAAAACCATAATGGGCTCAAGTTATGGACATTATGGTCATTGTCAACTCTAAAATTATCTTAGCATGTGAATATGTGCAACAAATTGCAAAAAATACTTACCAATAAAAAAAAAAAAAAAAGATGAATACTCATATACGAACCGAATCAGTTTGAACCGACGGTTCTCATACCCTAAACTGTAACTGAACTGAATCGACATGAATACTCATATACTCAAATCGAATTTGAACCAAATTGATTCGGTTCGATTTGAATAATTACGCTTAGTTTCAGATTCGGTATTCGGTTTTGGTTACAAATTGACACCCTTACTTATTTTTGTCAAACCTGTTTCTTGCTCCATAGATTTTAATTTATGTTTCAAAAAATAGTAGAAACCTAACATGTTTGTCAAACGTTTTTTGGGGTTTTTTTTTTTTTTTTCATTTCTTAGAACAAAAAAATGGAAAACACGTTCTCAAGGGATGATACGATAGCATTAGTGTGGCTAGACTGACATGACCTAATTTGAAAACTCAGGCCAATAAGAACAAGATTCAAATTGGGATTTTAATTTGATAAAGGTTCGGTGAGGGATAGCCTTATAATATTTTATTTTAGAGTTTTAATCGGAGGAAAAAAAATAAAAATGTAGGAGTTAGTTTTCCATTTTTTGTATAACTAGTTTCAGTTTCTATCTTTGAATCTTCTTCTTCTTTTATTTATTTATTTATTTTTTAAATTTAATGGGAAAAAAAAGGATTACCGGTTAAAAAGAAAAGACTGTACATCAAATATCTCTCTTTTCTCTAGCCTTGCCTTTTTGGTCAACTCATCGCGATAGAAACCACCGCCTTATTCTTTTTAGGTAATTTATATCTTCCTCCCTTGTATTTCGCTCATATTACATCTTTCTTTCCTGTGTTTCTAAAAGTGACACAAACCTCCCCTGTCAGATGACACGGTGGGTAGGGTGTTAGTTTTAGACGTTAAAAGACGATTTTAGCCTCTTGTAATTCAACCACGATTCAAATATCTATTTTAACGTTATATTTCTTCTAAAAACTATTTCCCCCAAAATGGTTGTGAAAACCAAAGGTATGAAGTGAATGAGATATTCACCATCTCCGGCGAAGGTGAGACAGTTGTAGGCGACAGAGACGATGAGGTGTTTTCCTTCTTTCTCTCTCCTTTCTTTCTGAATATCTTCTTCTAGTACTGTTAATTCTTTTTTGTTGTTTTTTGGTTCACGAGGGCAGTGGTTCTATATGACAAAGGCACAAGCTTCTTTTCTTGCTTAACATTTGGTGGTTTGAACCCAAATAGGGTTGGATCAAGAAGACCAGATCTGGTCTAATTTACAGAAAACGTAGACGAATTGGAAGATCAGTTGGGTAAATCGCTCATCACTAGGGTCTTTCTAGAAAACAGAGATAGATCCATAGATTGATTACCCAAACAAAAAAGGAAGGTAATTATAGAATTTAGCTTGATCGGAACAACTGAGGTGCATTGGAAAGTGATCTGTGGAAGGATTATTTGTAGAAGAATCGAAGATTGGAATGGGTCGTATCTTATTATTGTATTTTCAAGATAGGAAAGAGATTGATTGAAGTAATCAAGAGATCAGGAGAAGGATCGAATATTGAATTGGGTCGTATCTTATTACTGTATTTTCAAGATAGGAAAGAGATTGATTGAAGTGATCAGGAGATCAGGAGAAGGATCGGTTAATTGCTGATATGAACGGACATGAGACGGCGAAGCTCGATGATGAGCAGATTGTAGAGTTACGGGAGACATTCCACTCCTTTGACCGAAACAACGACGGTAGCTTAACACAGAGATCAAATGCTGGTTTGAACTAGGGGTGTCAATTCGTGGCCCGAACCGGCTAAATCGACTGGGACCGACCGTTTATAGACCGGACCGGCCCGACCGTTTATTAAACGTGTCGGGCTTGAGCCCGGCCCGTTTATAAATGGTCGGTCTCGATTTTGCTACTTGAACCGTCGGGCGCCTGACCGAGACCGACCGAATAAAGCCCGACCGAGACCGGCCTATTGTGCACCGACTTTGCCCGACCCTTTAATGATTGTAGAATACCTATTTTACCCCCCAAATTAAAGAATAAAAACTAAAAAGTAAAGACATGTTCACATTTTAAATAATGGTTATATTTGGTATCATTTATTGATTTATTATCATTTTTTTGGGCTTGCATGAGTGGGCCGGAATATAATAGCACATTTTAAAGAGGGCCCGCTTAAAAATCGGTTAAAGCCCGTTTAACATTAAACACGTCCGTAGCCCGATTAAGGCCCGACTAAAACCCGATTAAGGTGGCCCGATTATAACCCGAGACCGACCGACCGAATATAAAATATACCATGCCCCAAGGATTAAAGTATCGGTATCGGTCGCCGTATCGGTCGGCCAAAATTAAGATACGTATCGGAGAGTATCGTATCGTATCGGAGATACACTAAGATACGCTAAAGATACACACATAAATGGATAGAAAACATTTTTTTAAACACTTTTGCATAAAGAATTTGTTAAAAAAAACTATTGATAACATGTATTATGCATAAACACTAAATTGAGGGTATCGTACTAAGGAATTCAAGGTTTGTAGTTGTCCCATAAATGTAAAATCCTTGTTCCCAACCTTGATTTCCACTTTAGTTAGAGAGAAATATGGCTGATAGCAACTTTGGAACAAAAACCCTTCAAAAAATCGTGTTTTTCTGAAAAATTACCCATCTTGGCCATTATATGACCATAGCGCACTGTATCGGTACATACCGATACTCACCGATACGTATCGATACTCACCGATACGTATCGATACCACCGATACGTATCGATACTCACCGATACGTACCGATTTATATCGATACTCACCGATACGTGCCAATATATACCGATACGTATCGATCGATACATACCGATACGTACCGATCGATATATATCGATACTCACCGATACGTACTGATATATATCGATACTCACCGATACGTGCCAATATATACCGATACGTACCGATCGATACATATCGATACTCACTGATACATACCAATACATACCGAAACGTATATTTTACCTCAATTTTATAATTTTCATAGTCGTATCGAGGCATATCGTATCGTATCGATGTGTATTGGTGGTGTATTGATGCATATCGGTATGTATTGTAGAATATATATCGATACGAAAGGATTTTAAAAATTTCATGTATCGTATCGATGTGTATCGTATCGGTCGGCTAAATTTAAGATACGTATCGGAGGGTATCGTATCGGTATCGGAGATACTTAAAACCATGCCATGCCCTCAATAACTAAGCCCGATTAGTTAAATGGGCGGACACGGTGTAGCCTTTGAAAGTCTTCAAGCCCAATTAAGCCTGATCGAAACTGAACCGGCCCGACCGGTTGACACCCCTAGTTTGAACCCAAATAGCGTTGGATTTGGTGGTGTAGGATTTATATATTTTTCAAATAACAATCTCCCGATCTTTTTTCCTTATTTCTGCAACAACATCCCATCTCTCCAAAGCAAGCAACATGGATTCCAATTTTCAAGTTCTTGTAAATAAAACAGGAGCCCCATAAAATTCTCTGCGGCGACTAATACTACTACTACTATTACTGAGTTTCCACCGCCAATACCACCTAAAAATACCAATGCAGGGGATTCAGACAATCGCCAGTAATTCAAAGGATTGAGGGAAAGATGAAACCCTAAATAGAAGAAAGTAGAGATATGTCATCAGCCAATGATCCACAAAAACAGAGAAGGTCCGAAGGTTCAAAGGTCTCAGCAACAACAGAGCTTCGATCGCCGTCGCCAAGGAAGGGATGAGGTTTCTTACCGATTAGATTTTCAGAATTGGGAAAGATGATATCAGGGTAAAGGGAAAAAGTAAAAATACAATAATAAGGGTAATATGGGTATTACAAAACTATTGTACAGATTAAACGGTAAAAAATTAACGGAGTGAGTCTACTTGTAAAATTTAACATACTGCAAAGGAGGTGGATGGAATTTTTTAAAATACAGGAGAGGGGATGTAAATTAACGCTTCTTTTTAAGCACACCATAATAAGTTAGTAAATTTAGGAACAGTAATTAAACATGTAACAATTAAATGGACTAGATGGCAATACTACTTTTTCAAAATTATGATGGAATAAAACATGTAGGGTAATGATATAATACATGTTTAATATTTGTTTCATATGGCTATCTTATAAGTAAAATACGTACATATATTTACTATATACCAACATGTATCACATATGTAGCTAGAATATCACGCCACAAAAAACTTGGAATAACCTATGCATTACACATGTAGTTGGAATTTCAAGCCAAAAACCGTTAAAAGAACATCTTAGTGACCATTGAAATCAAGCCTAAGTTTAAATAGTGCTTGCACAAGAAGAATGTTATACATGATAACACATGGAAATGGACCACAAAGGAAATCCACATCCATTGCCAAAAGACTTGCCTCTATTGAAACTTTGAGTGGATAGTTTTGTAAATCCAAACTCAATTTTGGATATTTTTTATTAAGTTAAACTTTTAGTGGATAGTTTTGTAAAGGGAAACTTAATTTTGAGTATTTTTGTTAACTAAAACTTATAGTGGATATTTTTATAAAAGATACCCAAAGGTAGGTAATCATATAATTTTCCCTTATTCTTAATAGATCCAAGGACACACTTTCGATATTAAATTGCTTCTAGTAATTTTATGGAACTATAAACTCATCACTAACTATTTTGAGCCCTTCTATTTTGAAATTGGAACGAATAGATGGTTGTGCCTAGGGGCTAAATGAAACTAATGGGGTGATTATTAATTTTTCTTGCCATGTCTTTGGGGATTTACATCTTTCTATGAGCTTCATTTAGAATCGCAACGTTAAAAACGATGCAGAAGATAATGGAAAAACAAGAACAACCAATACACACAGGTTTACGAGGTTCGGCAAGATTGCTTATGTTCTCGGTGAGATAAGATTCTGCTTCACTATCAATGGAGAATAGGGTTACAATGCTCGTCCTCACACCTCTTCAAATTGCTTGCGTTATAGAGAAAGAAAACTTCTCTACAAATATTTAGCGAAAAGCCCTAATCCAAAAAGTACAAAAACCCTAAGCGGGATCGTCGTTCTGTTCTGTCATGACGCCTACACCAATACTCCCTGGATTAAACTGCGATGAAATACAAAACATTGTACGCCAACAATTCAAAATAATATGCTATCCCGTGCAACACAACCTCTACTAAAGAGGTTTGCACTTGCTCCCCCCAAATTACTTTTGGGTCTATTATTCCATTTTGTCTAGTGAAGAAATGGGGTGAGAAAAAAGAGTAGAAACTTGTACTTGCTTCCCATAGCCTACAAATAGGAGTGTTTTGTTGGGGTGAGAAACATGTACTTGCTCCACATAAACTATTACAAATAGGAGTGCTTTGTTTGGTGAGATGAAAAACTTACGAAACAATCTCATTAAATGTGTTTTTCTTATTTGATGATAAAACACCCCCTTATTTCTGCCCTATTCACTCCTAAAATTCTACTTACAAACACAATTCATGGAATTCCTCATGTTGTATCTATATCTCAACTAATCCCATTTTTTCTCTCTCACCGAATCCCATCCTACCCCCTCCCCCAATTTCCTCTCTCCTACAAAATCCCGTCGCATTAATAAATTCTTATTCTATCATTTCCTTTCCTTTCATTCCATTCCTTCTCCTTGACAAACGAATCACAACATATGTGACACATCCACCTTCATAAGTTTCCCATCCATTTTTACCCTCTAAACAAACAAGGGTTATAGTGAAATTCTTGGACCCATTCATGCTCTAATCTAGATATGAATTTGGATCAAATGAGCAGGGCAAGGATGGGCCTATTCGATTTTTGGTACTATGATGGACCGATTAAAAAAAATAAAGGGGGTTTTGCTGAAACCTGAACCCAAACAACTCAAATCGTCTTGCCCCTTTAACCTGCCCCCATTGCTGTAAAGAAACATCTCTATCACTGCTATGAATAACCAGCAACTGCACCACTAAAGAAAGATTCCTCAAGACTCATATTTTCCTTTGAAAAAGAGAATTAAAGGCAAGGAATCCTGATCGAAAGCAAATGGCCGGGCCGGACCACAAAAGTAGTGGTTGATTTGTAATCCTTTGGGTATCTCTTTTGCTTTCTATAAAGCAAGAGATAAGATAGAGAGAGATGTTCAGGATGGTAACGGGCCGGGTAGTTTGGGTCGACTATAGATCCGGAACTAAAAGATAACAGGCTAACACTTGTTAACATTCACTAATATGAGTATAGAAGCTGATTTATTGGCTGAAAGGCAAGATTTGGAATTACTTGTTGAATAGGGTTGTGCTAAATATATGGGAATAGGTGGGTTTTCTGGTCGGGTCATGAATTGATACCCTAAATAGTTCTGTTTACTGAACCAATAATACATTATAGATGCTCTTCCACCTATTAGCTCAGAAAAGAATAGTTGGTCTTCTCACACCCACATGTGTATGACGTTTCTTGTGCCAGACTGACATGGTTCTTTTCCTTATATATACATGGACTCGTCTACCAGTTTGTGTTTGTAGTGCCTTTGGTGATTGTGATTGTTAATTGTTTAAACTTTGAGATAGAGAAGAGTAAAATGGCTGGTCATGTGATCATTTGTCCCAAAATTGAAGCTTGGGATCAATACAAGAAGGAGGATAAGGTACTTCTATTTGCTCTTTATTGTAGTTGTAAGTTCCCTTTTGTGTTTTTGAGGGAGGTGGGTGGGGAGTGTTGAGTTAAAATCGTTTGCTGTAAGGTGGTGAGGAGCATTCAATGGATGGGATGCATGATTGGACCCTCCTAGCCATTGAATGCTTACTATATCGCCGTAGACAATTTGGACTCGGAGAGTGACAAAACCCTTGGATACCAATTATCTATCACCACAAAAGCTGCAACATATATTGTCGATTACCAACTATCTTGCCTTAGCCAGATTCCAGACCACCTAACAGGGCAAAGCTAAAGCTGTCAATTTAGAACTCACCTATTAAGTTATTGGTCCAGTTCTAAATCTGATCTAGAAATGATTCCTAAATGGAATGGACCGGTTCCGGATGGGCTTTCAAAACCGAAAGACTAATTGGAATTGGAACCACAATCCTATATTTGGCGTTGGTATTGTGGATTTTGGATTTTTTTTGTATGCTTAGTAATGGAGATTTCCTTTTAATTTAATTATTCCGGTTCCCATTTTTATTTATATGTTTTATGGATGGATATTTGGTTATTGGTATGCTTGAGAATGAATATTTAATTAGGGAAAAAAAGGCTAAGGTTGTGTTTGATGGTCATTCAATTCCAGAAACGACGTTTTTTTGTTAAAAACAAAATTTTTATTTTCTATGTTAAAATGCCGTTTTAAAACAAAAAGACGGTGTTTGGTGAACCTGTTTCAGGAACGATTACCCAGTTGTTCACCCTTTTTTTTTTGGTATTTGTATTTGGAACGAACCCAAGTTGTTTCGTCATTTGCATCTCTAGCATTTTTTTCCCTTTTTCGTTCCAAAAAACACCAAGTTGATACCAAACGCTTTAATCCATTTTTTTGTTCCCATACAACGGAAAAACGTCTAAAACGCTTTTCTAAATAACTACAAAAAGCAGCCTAATAGATCCTATTCCGTACACCCTCTTACAGAGTCTCGTGAAATGACCCCTTGCCCCCTTGTGTGTGCTCTGGTGGATACCCATGCATGCTCTCCCCCCATTGGAGGGCATAGAGAGCACAGCCGCTTAGCATCCTTCATTCCATTTAATTATTGGGAAGTTGTTTTATGTCTAGGAGCTCAGCCTACGCCATTGCTCCCTGTGTTTATCTCTCTCCTCATCCAAGCAAGGGGTAAGGATGCCTTTTCATAGGGTGAGTAGATAAATAGATACATGGGAGTGCTAGCGTAGGCCACTTTCCCTGACAAAGTTCTTTTTCCCGTAATTATTTGTGACAAAGATTATTATTGTCCGGCTACATGCGCCTTGCACAAATGCAAGAGCCAAAGGATAGAAAGGGCCAGGGCATCAAGTAAGGGGGGTATAGTAGTAATTTTGCCCTCCCTGTGGGAGGGTGTAGGTAGTACACGACATGAAAACCATCTTCACCCTTAATTATTTATAAGGTGAAGCTGGCAGTCGAGGCCCTACTCCACCACAAGGGCTGATGAAATAGTGCACCAAAGCATCAACATGGGCAGGGTTTTCGCCTTTCATAAGAGTTGGGACGATGATTTCATCATCCTCTATGTCTGGGCGTAGGGACAATGCTAATATTGCCTAGAATCGATTAAAAATCGGAACTAAAACTAACCCATCCATTAATAGATAGATTCTAGATCTTAGGTTTGTGACTAATTAGATAAACATGCTAGTTACATTCAATTTCCTAGAACGAGACCGATTTATGGAAGCAAATCCTCTTCAATTGCCTCTAATGCACATTCGATGGCTGTGGGAGGATATGGGCACGTGAACGAGATCCTCTCAAGTGAGCCAACCCCTCCAACACACATTTGATGACTAGGAGGCACTTGGGTGTGTGCCCTAGGGGATGACACACTTAAGAGGATTTGATTCCCATTAGTGCACACCCCAAGATCCTTCCAACCGTTGGATATATGTTGAATGCCCCAACGGCTGGAGAGGATTTGAATCTCCTATTTACACCCTTAGGCAAAGCTCTATGTCTCTTTTGCAAATATTATTATTATTATTTGCAAAGATATCTCTGGGAGTTTGCTTTCCATTTGGATAGGTTCTTAATCCCAAGTGGAACTTACTTATCAAAAAAAACTAAAAATCCTAAGTGGAACTTCAAATTAATCAAGATTACATTGATCCTTTAAATATATAAAGTACAACAACTTAATGCAGTTTTGCATTATATTTTCTAATGCACAAAATAATTCATGGCGTCATTATCTTCTCGTGCATATTATTAATAGAAAATCTGAAGATAGAAAAATAAGCTCATAGTTATACCTTTTGGGACTATTCATTTTTCATTTTATGTCAGTCCTAAGGTTAATTTTTTGTTCCTATTGTTTTTTCTATTTGTTTATGTGAGGCCTAATGCCTCTTGGTGGCATAATTGCATTGTAATTTCTTTTTAATTTTTTTTTCTTTTGCATTTGACATATTTATTTATTACAAAAAAAAAAAAAAACTCGTGTTAGTTGTATTTAGGCTCTCTTTGGTATGATTTCTATTTATATTTATTAATTATTTTTTATAAATTATTTGTGACAATAAATTATGGACCACAAATAGTATTCCTTTGGTTTATAAAATAGATTATATAATGAGAAAAAATGTTTCAGTTTTCACCTTCAACTTTGAGCTTTGAGCGAGAGATATGATAGGATTTGGGGTTTTTTATTGGAAAAATATAAAACATATTGAAGTTATATATTTACCATTGATTTTGAATAGTTTAGCATACATGCTCATTTAAGGTAGTAAAAATCAACATAAATGATTTGTTGCCACAAATCACAAATAGCTTGAGAGTAATTTGTGATTTGTGATTTATTCTACTTTATAATAAATAGAAATAAGTGATATAAGTTATACCAAACACTCATAAAAATAGAATAAGTCAAATAAATACAAATAAAAATCAAACCAAAGAGAGCCTTAGTGGCAATAGTAGGTTAATTTTATTTTGTGTACAGTTTGAAAAAACATGGTTATCTTATTTTTTATGTTTTCGGTTAAAAAAAATGGTTATTATTGTTACCATAATTAGTATATCTCTAACTAAATATGACTAGTGCAGGTGTTGGCCTTTTTCACTGCTCCATGGAGTGGGCAAGCTCACAAGATTGCCCCAATAGTTAGAGATTTAGCTAGAGAATATCCAGATGTTCATGTCGTGCAGTTGGACTGGCGCCAATATGAGGTGTGAATCCAATCCATATATCCATCCTCTCTCTCTCTCTCTCTCTCTCTCTCTCTCTCGTTTACTCATATCACTCTACATCATGGTTTAGAAAATCGGATTTGATAGGTCAGTATCACCCTAATTAGATTGAATCAATATTGGCTGAGATTGATCCTTGATATCGATTCATTGCGTTTGAACTTGAGATCTCTTGATAAGCATGGGATTTTTCTACACCATAGCTCACCAACTATACTCGGTGGTTGTTGTTAAACAAATATATAGTTGTTTGGAAATAATGCTAAATTACCTAAGTGGCTAAGTTTTTGGAAATTTGTACAATTTTCACATATTGATAGGACCTTTCCATCTAATAGCTTAAGTTTTTGGGTTATTACAAAAAAAGGTTTTTTGGTTGAATAATTCAATATGAGTTGACCATCTATCTCAAGTTAAAATAATTGCATTAGTTATGAGAAAAAGAAACCTAAAAGGCAGTGCAACCTCTACATCTAGACATAGTGGAGAGCGAAATGATTGCCCCACCCCTCATGAAAGGCAGAAATCACATCCCTATTGATGCTTCTACTTGTGTTCCTATTGGTTCATACACTAGTTTGTGTAGGAGCAGCAATGTCTTTTAGGAATTGTCTCCCATTAATTATTACAAGGGAAAAAGAACCATGCCTCACAGCCCAAACACAATGGGAAGCGAAATGATTGTCTTGCTCTTGCCCCCTTTAATGCAAAAAAACCTACCCTGTTGATGCTCCCGCGCTCATTGTGATTGCCTAGGACCACACTTTCAGACAAAGAACCCTCTCCCTTATTATAAATTGACTGTTCATCTGACTCATTAATCCACATAAAATGTTTTAGATTAAATCTAGTCAACCAAAAACTAAATAAAAGCCCAACCTTACGGATTGGATTCCTTTGTGGTGCAATAGGGCGTCTAGCGCGCATCTAACTGTTAGAAACGCTTAGGCACGGAGCTCAAGGTAGCCACACGCAGCCCAAGACATTTTTGACTGTTGAATGTATGCCAGACACCCTGCTGCGTCACAGAGGATCCAAGTACCAACCTTACCAGCCAAAATCTGAGCATCATCAACCCTTTTCTTTTTGAAAAAGGGAATCAATTTGACAGAGTTGGATCTGAAATGAAGAATTGGTTACCCATATAATTGGAGAGAAGAAGAATGACCATGTTTAATTCAATTGCATATAAGGATTTACCTTTTTCTTTTTAAATTGTCTTTTTCTACAATAAAAAATAATTACTTTTAATAATTTTGAAAGCATTATTTTGACATTTGACAATATTTATAATTCTTTTATATGAATTCAATCATTTTTCTTTTCTTTATCATCGCTAATTATGCTAACCCTATCACCACAGTCTGCTGCCAAAGAGTTAAACGTGAATTCAGCTCCAACCCTCCTGTTCATGAAAAGAGGAGTTGTGAAAGAGAAGGTGGAGACTACAATGAGGCCATATCTGCTGTATGACAAGATGGATAAGAACTTTGTATTAAAAAATTACTAGGACTTCATCACATCAAAATAAGCTCGTAATAGAAGAAGTTCGTGTGTGCTCTAATTATGTTAAAAAAAAAAAAAAAATGGAGTGGAAAAATGGATATGGGTGAGTTATTATTGCTGTTGCTGATGCTATTACTATGGATATTGTATACGATATGAAGCTATAGTAAGGTTTTTAGACAATCTAAGCCTGGAATATTCATATTTTTACCTAGTTTTACAATTTTTTTTGGGTCCTTAGGGCTTCAATACCCGATATGTACTCTACAATTTTATTAATTATATGAAGTATGAGAAGTAGGAAGTCCCTCTATACCCCTAAATGAAAGGATCTGTTTGATTGCAAGGGGAATTAAAGGGAAAGAACGTGAAATTGTCATACTTAAAAGAAGAAATATTTGTAATCATTAGCCCATATGACTATATCCTTAACTCTAAATTATTCTATATTTAGTTATTAACTTTCACTTTACTTTATATGCAAAACCCTTTGGTATAAAATGTTAAATAACAACTACATGTAAAATGTGTTATTACTAGACATGGTACGAATTTTTAAGTATTTTATACAATCACATAGGGCAATGACTGCAAAAATTTTATATTTTCACTTCCTTTCCTTTCAAACATAGCCAAAAGAGAAACATGCTTCATGTCGATGTTATTACATCCTAAGGAACTGCCCAAGGGAACTTTACTCAGGCACACTAGAGGGGAAGGAGGATGATAGTTAAGGGGGGAGGGAATGCATGTGACATGACTCATGAGTCGTTCCTTAGACCTTCCACATTCCTGGCATCTGTTACAAGCAAAAGCTATAGCTAATGCATTATGCACTAGATCCACTCACATTGACGAACTCAAAACCTGCAACATTAATGTAGGGGGATGTGGTGGGGCTACCGTTATTCATTCCCGAATGAAAATATGTATTAATGTTTCACATATCACCCAGAAGCGTACTGAAGAGGGGCAACAGATGCAACGGATTTTCCTGTAGATATTATGAAGTCCAGCCACTCCTTACCAAGGTCTCTCTCCTCCCCCCCCCCCCCATGTATTACAAACAAATGATGTCAACACCAATTTTTTTTTTGGGAAAAGAACCCCACCCACTGGCACATGTACATGCCTAAACACAATAGGGTAGAAAGACCATATTGTCCCATGCGGAAGATGTTTGTGGGCCCTCCCAACGGCTACACTCACTTGTGTGTACCTGCACTAGCGGGCAACATTCTATTGCCCATATTTTTTTATGCATCAAACACCAAACGTGTGTACAACTCATGGTCGCAGACTCACAAAGTCTAGAGATCCATGAAACGGAGTGTGGCCAGTCTATCCTCCACACAAGGACAAGGCCATCAACAACTGATTTTATTGCCCTTGAAATACATAAAAGGGAAACCAAAGTATAAGAAGGGCACAAAAGTAGAATATCTTGTATAACAGTAGCAGCTTCTGTTGGTGGCGGTCGAGCTAGATCGTGAATAAGATCAACAACCTCCTTACAGTCCGTCTCCACAAGCAATCGATCAAATCCCATGAGTTAGCGCCCATCCTACTGCAAGTGCTTCACCTTGAAGAGGGGATGCCAGGATCGGTGGCATTGAGTAGGCATTAATCTGTTTACCTGTGTAGAAGATCACACCCAATCCGCCGTTTGCACCCAACCCTAGTCAGTGTCACATCACAGTTGGCCTTGATAAATCCTGGTGGTAGAGCTCACCAAACCGAACAAGGTTGATCATCTATGTATACCGATAGAGGCAGCAGTGCAACTCCAACGCCTTAGAGCACCTTGGCACTGAACCCAACACACAGGCACACATCTTGATGCATTCTAGGGAGTTCGATCTGCGTTGCCACCTCAATTATGCAATAGAGGATCCCTACCCAGTAGAGTGTTCATTTCGAGCTCGCCACCAGTACCAGTAAATATATGATGTTTTGGACAGACCTTCTTTTGCTAGCCTCTATTCGATGGAAGAAGAACTTCCCAACTATCTATCCTAGGGGTGTCAAAAAAGCCTGGTCAATCCGAACCAGCCCTAGCCCTCCCTGAGCACGAACAGGGCTTGGGCTGAGATTTCAGCTCATAGGGTGGGTTAGGGTTGAGATTTTCAGACCCGAGGCAGGGTTGGGTCAACCCAACCCAACCCAATCCAACCCAACCATTTTTATTAAGTATATAATCATATAAATATGCTAATAATTATTAATGAGTACTTATAGAAAAAGGTCTTTCGTTTTCCACAATCTACACATATACGAAAACTTTGGTCTTTGCAGTATTGGGTTTGATTGGATTGGGTTAAAGCCGGCCCAATCAGGGTTCATTAGGCCTGGGTTGGGTTGGGTTGGGTTGGGCTAAACCCGATAGAGTTGGGCTTGGGCTGAGATGTCCCAGCTCGACCTAGGGCTGGGCTGGGCTGGGCTTGAGTTGAGTTAAGAGACCTAGGGCTAACCCAGCCCAACCCGGCCCATTGACACCTATAATCTATCTAATTCGATAAAGATGGCAATCGATCAGGAGGGGAGTAGGCAAGGCTGCTTCCCAAACCAAACCAATTTAGCAAACTCACAACCAAGCAAGATATGGTTTGCATCTTCCTTTTTATCACCACAAAACTGAAATGATTGGTCCATTGTGATTTTCGGCAGGTGAAGCCCATCACTAGTAGCCAAACCATGCTCACACGCCCTGGCCATATGAAAGCTTTGATTTTTAGTAGGCAGTCAATAGACCATTTTCGATTCCACACTGAATCAGGGACACGAACCCATTGGTGCACTCTTGAGAACAGAGAACAGACCATTTGTTGCAGGTCCTCACACTTGTTTATCAACCCCCGGGTAGAGACTTAATGAGATTTTTAATATTACATCTCTTATTGCCGGCTGGAAGAATTGTTGAAGCAAGTCCGATATCCAACACCTTGCATTCTGATCGATAAGTTCTCATAAAGGAGGTTATATCTTGTTGGTCTTTACTTCTGAATACAAAAATCCGGCAGTGATTGTATCCATCTATACTCCCAAGTGCATACATTATCATTAGTCCCTATTTTCCATACAAGTCCAGCAAGTAATGTCTTCCAGCCTTCCACTAGATTGTGGCAGCCCCACAATTGCTTATTTCTCACTCTTATCTCCTAAATATTTGTGTGGGGAAAATAAGTGGACTTCAAGAGACGACCCCAAAGTGAATCCGAGTTGGACCATAACCTCCATGCAGCCTTACTAAGTAGAGCTTGATTCTGCAATCTGGAATCTTTGAATCCAAGGCCACCCTTGGATTTTGGACAACATAGGCGAAACCATGAAATCCAATGGATCCTTGAATCTTCGATATCCCATACTTTGTTGGGAGGCCTAGGTATTTCGAAGGCCTATCCCCATAACGATTCTTCAAAATCCTAGAGAACCACCTTTATGGAATCTTGAATGTGTGTTGGGACTAAAGGTTAGGCTAGATCTTTGAAGATTGATAGCCTGCACAGCAGCCTAACAATATAAATTCAGGTATTTCTTTAGAGTGGTGATCTCCGAAAGCTTAACTCGAGAGAATACAATAAGCAATCATCTACAAACAGAAGATGAGTAATGGGCGGGCCTCGGTGCCTAATTCTCACTCCATAGAAGGAACCATTGGATACTGCATGATCAATTATTGATGTAAGAGCTTGGGAACGTTAGATAAAAGTGGCAGGTGAGATGAGATCACCTTAGCGTATTCCACGAGATGGAACAATGAAATCTATGATGCATCCATTGAGAGCATTGAGTAAGACACTGAACGAATACATGCCATCACCGGGTCAACCCAATGTCTGCGAAATCCCATTCTCAATAACATTCTTTCAATGAAGGTCCACTCCAACCTATCATATGCCTTAATATCCAACTTCAATGCCAGGTACATGTCTTTGCCCTTCTTATACTTCTTGACATGGCGAAAAAGCTCATGTTTTTAGGATGTGTCTGAGATGAGACGTGATGGTATTAAGGTTGACTGAGTCAGTACTATTATCTGGTGAAGAGTTCTATGCAATATGTCAGCAATTAGCTTGGTAATAATCTTAAATATGACATTACACAAGCTAATGGGTTTGAATTGGTCCGTCGTCTCTGGGTGAGCAACTTTAGGGATAAGACACAAATGTTTTATTCAAATCCGTAGGAATACATCCTGTTGAGAAAAACTTTGTTAAATACACAAAAATGCCACTCTTCACTAAATCTCAATGCTTCTGAAAGAAGAGTGGTGGGAAGCCATCTGGACCAAGGGATTTTAATGGCGACAGAGAGAAAAAAAAAAACTAGTCTTTTATGGGTGGCAGACTGACAGTCTACAGAGAGTCATTTAATTTATCTGTTACTACAAGGTTTTTTTTTTTTTTTTTTTTTGGTAAGTGTTACTACAAGGTTCACATAACCTAAAACCTGAATCAAGGCTTCATTTTTAACAGGTTCAGAAAGAAATAAGCTTTAATAATAAGAACATACAATATCTGAGAATTCAGAATCTGTAGCATTCCATTAGCTTGAGGGAAGCTTTAGCTTGAGGATCCTTAGGGTGTCGTTGCTGGACAGTAGAAAGATGGAAATAGGAAGTGTTCATACCTCCACTCTACAACCAGGATATCCTTGACTTTTACTAATTATCTTCTTAGTAATGAGTTATCCATTGGTTTTAATATTAGTTATCTCTCTCTTAAAATGATAAATGATAATTTTATTTGTAACAATGATTTCGCTACAAACTTTATTTATCCATTATTTTCACATTTATAATGTGAATAAATCAAAACCAAAACCAACTAAACGACTTGTTACAAATAAAGAAGGCTGGAACTTGAGACCTCCTTGTGAGGATAGGTTTTTTGCACACCATAACTCACCAACTAAGCTACTTGTTACAAATAAAGAAGGCTGGAACTTGAGACCTGCTTGTGAGGATAGGTTTTTTGCACACTATAGCTCACCAACTAAGCTAAGCAGTTGTTAAAATAAGGATTAATAAACGGTTTCTTCTTTCTTAAAGCTTCCATAACCCATACAACCATATTTCTCAAATTTCGAAATGCACCCAAACAACCAATAAGGATTCAACGGATGGGTTATTTTTCCTTTATTTTTCCATACATCAGTATGGATTTTTACAGTTAATAGTAAATTAGTGAGAAAAGGTTGAGCTACAAAACTCCTCAATTTACCCAATAAAAATAGATTCTCAAAAAAGAAGCTATCCAGGGGATGCATTAGAGAAGCACAGGTCAAGGTTCAACAGAATGCCATCAGAACCCTAAAGCATCTCCATTCTGTTGCACTCCCAATACCTGAAGGTTGAATCCAAGTCTTACTAACATTTCTTCTCCTCAATATCCAACAGAAGAAAAGGAAAATTAATTAAAACACTTACCAATCCTACAGATAAAACAAAAAAGAGGAATTGGATTAACACAGCCGGTTTTGTTTCTCCCATCAACAGTCATTAACACTTCTTGGATGGCATCAGCTTCCTTTGTCATTGCAAATGTCAATAAGGAAGTAATTCTTTCTAAGCAAGATTCTGGTGTTTCCTGATCACAACTCGTAAATCTTACCAACTAAAATTTCATTGTTTCATTCACGATTTCAAATTGGTCCTCCGAAACAGCTGCAACAATACCAAGAAAAATGGGAAAAAAGGGTAACGCAATAGTTTGCTGCCTTACTGATCAAAGCTCATACATAGGTTTCAGCTAAGATGGGGCCTTCGTCCGCGTTGTTTTGCTGATCGTCATCCTTGTGATCAGCCTGTTCCTTGATCTTCAGACCCTGTAACTCGTCCACACATGCCTTCTCTCCCTCAGATATCTCCGTTCCCAATACTCTGATGTCACTGTGCCGACCTTCCTCATCACTCAACGAATCGCCAACGCCGGCGACGATGACATCATTCCCGAAGGTTTGTGGCAGGCCACCGCCTTTCTCATTGCTACAGGGTCCCGGTTGAGCCGCTGTCGGTGCCGGTGATATCCCTACCAACGCATCCGACAACTTGGCATCGCTTGGGCCAAGATCCTGGATACAGCTATTGGCATCGTCTTTTTCATCTTCTGCGATGGTGAGGATTGAGGAAGCCCGAGAGCTGATGGAGGTGGCGGCCTTGAGGAATGCTTCTTTGATGGCTTCAGGGGAAAGAGCGCAGTCCTCCAGGCCTGCATCTTCGAGTCTCGGTGGTCGAATCGTGCTCAACAGCCCTTCATCCCCGGTTGCTTCCATCCTCCTCGTAACCCTAACCTTTACCCTCAAAAGAATCTCTGATTTAGATCGAAATCAAAAGCTTACTCCTCTTTACTTTCCACTGTGGTTTGCTCTTGTCACAACATTGAACTATCCCTTAGTATTAGTACTCAATCTTCTGGCAGCCACTATACAGTTTCTTCTGAGGAGCATTTCCCACCCATGTGGCCATGTATCCGTATGACACAGTGGAGTGACCAAAACGGGAAGATTCTCGATGGATTGAATACAGAGGAATTTGAGAGCGGTTGAGCAGTCTACTTAGATCCTCGATTAGGGGTTCCTACATATTTCCACCCCATACTACACTACAAGTTTCACAAAATCCCCACCAGTCTCTTTGGTGAGGAAATTCTAATTACCGGGAATGTGATATGATCTCATATCAACATATGGAGGTTAATCCTACATCAGTTTTCAAACAGAATTAATGTGGATTGACATGATCTTAAGTCCCTTCACCTTGTTATTGGACCAACTTGGTGCTAAAGTGAAAAGCTTTTAAGAAAGAGCTACCTACTGCGTGAGAAAAACCTTGGAGCAAATGAAAACCATTTAGAAAGGGCAATTTGATCCGAAGTGGGTCCCCTAATAGACTGGTTTATGAAGTTGAGTTCTTCTCCGAAGGGAACAATGGGTTCTAAGGACTCCCTTGCAAAGTGAAGATACTATAAGAGAGTATGATGTATTAAGGGTCCGTATAAATGTGAACACCGAATATATTTCATATCAGCATGTAAGTCTTAATAAATTAAAGTGATAGATAGTCTTGGAAGGGAGATACAGATAGACCATTGCCACATTGTCTCCATTTCTTTGACACCTACTATATAATACAGCCCCTAATAACCTTCACTGAATTATTACTGGATAATGAATGGAGGATGAAGTATCCTTTACATCCCAATACAAACACACATTTCCTTATAGACACCCTAACATTCACAGCCAGTAGATCTTTGTTGCCGACCTCCACCCGCAACATCAATGGTCTCAGGCAGATATCTTCATTAACAAACACAACGTCAGCAACTACTAAAGATATTACAAAACTCTGTCAGCTCTGAAAAAGCACACACACAAACACAAGACAAGAGAAGGAAATAAAGCCCCAGAATACTTACATTTCTTCTTCAGGTTCATTCTTTAGAGCATCCTTGGCTATACATTGAAAAGCAGCTTCCACATTAATGCCCTCCTTTGCAGAAGTCTCAAAGTAGGGAATGTTCCCCTTGGAGGCACACCATGCCTTAGCCTTCTTCTCAGATACCTAAAGTCAAAACACAAGCATACAAAAATTACAGATAAGATTGTAAGAAGATCATGCAAGAAAACAACATAGCCCAGTAAATTTTCCCACAATGCTTTAAAGCTGGTCAGAAAATATACAAGAAAGAAAAGAAATGCCCGCTTACCACTCGGCTGTTGCCACCATCAACATCTATCTTGTTCCCCAACACTACAAATGGAAAGTTCTCGGGGTCCGATGGACTTGCCTGAAAAAATAACAAAAAATATCTCAAGGCTTTGGTTATTCAGAAACTAGAGACTGCTACATATTCAAGATGGTTGCACTGCTAATTACCTGAATCAGAAATTCTTCTCGCCAATTGTTAAGGTCCTCAAACGATTTCATGACATTCACATCATAGACGAGAACACAACAGTCTGCACCTCGGTAGAAAGCAACACCAAGACTTTGGAACCTCTCCTGCCCAGCAGTATCCCATATCTGAACAGATGATCGCAAAATAGGTCGGTCACAACATAAAAGAAGTGGTTGCAACAAGTGAATTCTCTCAAATAATTACCCCACTTCATGGGAAAAAATACAAGTCAAATACAGACCCAATAGGCAAGGTGATGCAGCCCAGTTTCAAAGAGCATCCAGATAGGTAGTCTTAAAAAGTATCAAAGGAAGAAGAAGAAGAAGACCTTGAAGCACTATTGAAAAACTTAAACTCAGTTGTTAACTTAGTGCTGTAACTGAGTTTTAAATTTGTTTCTTTGTTAGCTTTGTTATCTAGTTAGTTGGATAAGGGTAACAGTTTAATTTGTTAAAGAGTTCTACTTCATCTTCTTTCCTTGTAATAGTTTATTTAGATAGGATAGAGTTTTATGTAGTTAAAACACTCCAATTCCTTCCCCATGGTTTGGAGAGTGACTTTTTTTCCTTCTTTTTTCTCGTCTTCTACTTAAGACACTACTTCCTACATAGAGTACGAGATTAACACTTAACTTTACATATAGTTCGTAAGAGCCATTGAGCTCCAAACAATTTATTTTAATAAAAGAGATTGGCTTGGCGCTGTTCATGGTCTCTATGACTTGAGATTTGGTAGTATGATTCAACTGCCTTGTTGGTGAGATTCCAATACTGCTGGTGGGATTCCAGCAAAGCTAGGTGAGAGGTCTGGTCATATCCTCCTTCTATAAACCCCTTCTTCACTGTTGAAATTCTGCAATCAGATCAGATCAGATATTTTCCGTTTGTTTCTTCTATAAGTTTCTGCAATTTCTAGTAATCTTTTCTCAGATTCTTCTAATTTATCACTGTTATTGAACCATTGTTCTTCTGGGTTTTCTGACAGCATATCATTCTGAACTGAGGTTTAAAAAGATCTATTTATATCAGTTTTTCCTGCATTTTTATGACCTACGATATCCTGAGCTTTAGTGGTTTTCTGATCATGATATAAGGAGCTGCTCAGACAGATCTAGCCATCAGATCTACTTCATAGCTAGATAAGTTCTTTACTGTTCTAAGAGTTACAATCGACCAGAAGTTGGTTTGAATCCATCCAGTATTTTGTAAGTTACTTGAGATCTAGTTCTTAGGATCTTAAGTTGCTAATTCTAAAACAGGACTTGTACATAAGATCCAACCGTTGGATCAGGCTCTTCTTTGGTGGAGTTATTCTTAAGAGTCAGACCTTCAACCAGAATCTCCCATCAATCTGAATTGTTGATTGCTATATAATTAGATTCTCTTGAATCTGGTTGTACCTTCTTCTCTGCAGTAAGTTCTTAGGCTTCTAGATACTCATCACAAGGTATCCCGGCCTTTAGGTTAGGACAAACCTCAACCGACCCTCTAATGTAGATGAGCCCATGTAATGTAAGATCAAATCACAAGTGATCCAATCACAGGTAGGATCTTTAGTAAATTCAATAAAAATCAGATTCAGGAACAAATAGGATGAATATAACAGAAAATAGAGAACGAAGGGAAGAATGGGGGTAGGGGAATAATTTTGCAGATAGCAAAAAAAAACTTTCATTCAATCAAATTCGTTGTCAATGTTGTAGCCGCTTACAAACTTATATAGAAGACTCAAAATAGAGTCAAACATTAAAAAGGAAAGGCCTAACCCAGTCCTTAACTAATTAGGAAACCTAAACTGACTAGAAAACTGAAATAACAAAGAAAATAGACTCAAAACAGGACTCTAATTAAACTAATGAATTAAATCTCGTTTTCTTACTTTCTACTCATATTTTAGGCCCATTAAAGTGGTCCGTTACAAAGAAAACCCATAGGATCAAAGGCCCAACACATGCATAACCCAACCCAAGGTTCATTTCCAAGAAAATAAGCCCATTAAGTGACATATCTGCATCACCATGCATGGGCTTCACTACTGCAGGAGGAAGAACCAGAACCATCATTAAAACTGGTTCAGATCTGGGCCCCTTGAGCTCAAGTTTTTGTCTTCAAATTTTCTCTCTTTGTGAGACTAGTCATCAAGCAAGTAAGGAGAATCAATTCAAGCGTCTAGAAGGGGTGAAATCCTCTCTACCAATTGGGTTTTACAGCAGTTTCCAGCCGTAGTTTGTCCTATGTGTTGACTTGATGAAAAACAAGAAACAAAACTTGGTTTCAGGCTTTCAGCTTCTATATGATCCCCGGTTTCTATTTATTTCTTCCCTTAGCCAGCAAGCGTTTGACTAAGAAAGTTTTGTTTCCTTAATCAGTTTCTATTTTGAAACTTGCCTTTTGTAAGACTTTCTTTCAGTTTTAGTTTCCCAAATAAGCACTTTAATTTTGTGAAGCTTAGGCCAAGATAAATAGGGCCCATCGATTGTAATTGAATTCACGATTGAATCAATAAAATTTGTAATTTGTTTGCTAGTAAATCCGAGAGATTTGTGCCAATAACTAAGATAGCTGTGGGTGAGAGGCCCAAGTCTGAGATGGCCTACCCCCACCCACATCTATTCCATCGGTATCCTGTATTCTACTTCTTTCTCTTTGCTGATTGATCTTTGATCTTTGAGTGGTGATTTAAGCCCTGTTGAAGCCATCCTAAGGATCCAAACATTAGAGGCAGTTGAAGACCTAAGTTCAGCCTTGCAGTCAAGGATTAAAGTATCGATATCGGTCGGCTAAATTTAAGATACATATCGAAGGGTTTCGTATCGGAAATACGTTAAGATACACATAAATGGACAGGATACACATTTTTGTACACTTTTGCATTTAAAAAACAGTATTAAAAAACAAAATATAATATGTATCATGCATAAAAACTAAAATGGAGAACACCATATTAAAAGAGACAAGCGTATTCAATTGAAATTTTTCAAAAGGATGAGGTTTCTTACATGTATCATGCATAAACACTAAAATGGATAACACCATATTGAGAAACAAGTGCATTCAATTGAAATTGTTATAAAGGATAAGGTTCTATAAGAATAGAAGCGACTAGGATGATGATGTGCACCAGCTTGTTATTAGCGAACCCTGAACTCAATGTAATCCAAAAAGTACTGGTGATTTTCCCCAAAAAACGGTGGGGGGCCATGGGGGTTGCAAGGGGACAAGAGGTGCCCCGCCCTATTTTTTTTTTTGAAAATCATAAACTGGGGGTAATTTTGAAGAGAAAAATGCCCCAAAACTCGCCTCAGCATTTGTTCACGATTCGAGTTTCATAAAAGGCATTCTATCCCTTTAAGGAGACGTATTGAGTGTATTGAGCTGTATCGGTATCATATCGGCCGATACGTGCCAATACCCTTAAACTTTCATTCATTCATTCATTTGGGCAAATATACGTATCAATGAATATCGTATTGTACGATACGATATGATGCTTATCGATAGCCAAAATTTTTATAAAATAAATGTATAGTATTGTTGAGTATCGTATCAATACCAATGATAGTGATACGTATCAGCTGATATGGTACGATACGCACCGATTCTTTAAACCATGCTTACATTCCAAATCGATCCCAGATCTGACAGGGTTTTGGGACTGTTGCGATCCTCCTTGTCAACCAGATTAGGGCTCATCTTCAGTCACCCTTTTGAGGTTAATCAAGAGTCCCAAGAGCAGCACTCTACCAGCTTTCAGGCCTGGTCCTCGGTCTGGTTTGCGAGATATTAAAGATCTCCCAAATTCAAAAGGAAAGCTATATCTCTACAACCTGTGGTCTATCTAAGCTAATGTTCTGGGGTTCTATTGAGCCTATTAAGATACTCCGTTGATTCCAGTTTCAGTCTCAACTGAGGCCTCGGCTGTGACTTTCAAGTTTTTACAGATTTGACCTAATTTCTGGTTTTGTTCTCAGTTATAGTCTATAGCCTGATTTGGTTATGTTCCTTAGCTGTTGTCTGGAGTTTATTCTATATCTCATTGGGGAGCCAACCCCATTTAGTTGGGACAAGGCTGAGCTGTTGTTGTCTATATCTTAATGGGATGGGGCTGATTACACCTGTAATTAGCTTAACATTAGTCACATTAACTCATCCCCCCACCCAAAAAAAAAAAAAAAAA
>NC_056562.1:23152754-23199736 GCF_013358625.1 Macadamia integrifolia
AGGAGGGAATAGGGGAGAGAAGGGGGGGGGGAAGGAAGAGAGAGCCACATAGGCCTTTCTCAAACTTAATTCATTCTTCAATAATCATTCCTTGGGTTACATGCTAATTTATATTAAATAAAAACTTTAAGATTGAAATAGAAATTCCTAATTGCTTCCTAAATTAAAATCTAATAAAATAAAAACACACTAAAACTAAAATTGAAAATTTCTACTTGCCTAATAGCTACCCCAAAATAACCCAAAATAAAAGATTACATATCTTTTCCAAATAAAACAAATATTCTAAATATACTATTGGTCAACTACTAAACTTGGATCTGGTTCTTGGTCCGGGATCTTGAACGGGTTTAGGTCAATCCATCGTAGCGTTGCTACATCAATTCCCCTGATGTTTAGAAAAACTCGTCCACAAGTTTTATAGAAGGAGAGAATCAGCACCACTCGATCAACATCCTCGATCAACGGCTTTGATGAGGAAAAGATCCAACATAGCTCACGACTGACGGCCACGATCTCTTGATGGTCGTCAACAAATGATATGATTTTCATTGGAATTGAATGACGGGGCTTCACAAATGAGATCGGGCCATCGATCAGTTATTCAGATGCAACCTTCATCGGATCGTCCAATTCATCTTTAACATCAACATCAATGCTTGCTGTAATGGTCTCTAGATGGGAAGCTTTAAGCACTTCTAGATTAGCTTGGAGAGCTTTCAAGGTTACTTCATTTTGTCGATGGGAGCATGGTTCCCAAGGTGTCGTCACAATGTCATGAATACCGTGACCTTGCTGTCCGTCGGGGTTCAGAATACGTGTCTCTAAGGCATCAAGTCTTATGGTAATGACCTGGAGGGTAACAACTTTTGCTTCCCTTTCTATCCTACTAGCAACAAACTCTACTTGAAAAGCTCTAACCACCTTCAATGTCTCTTCATTCTGTCGAAGTAACCAAGTCCACAGCTTAGATGAGGTGGTGGTGTAAGCAACCATTGGAGTAAAGAGGTTGACAGGAAATTCCCTCTGATACGAAATAATGTGGGGCCCAAGAAAACCAACCCAAGATGGATGAGGGCCCACTTAATAACTTAATTGATTCAGATCTAAGATTAGGCGGCAAACAGGTTCATAAGGGTGGAAGGGCAATTTTTGTAAATACCCAGAAATTTCTAATCTTGAATGGGTCGGTTAAGGAGGGAGGACATAATGGGGAATTTAGATTATGGTTCAAGGGTAAACTAGGAAGGGGACTTGTATGGGGCTTAAAGTGGATTATGGAGGAAGAGAAGGGTAAAATTGGGAAGAAGAATAACAAAGGGTTGAGTCCCTCACGATTGTGAGGTTGTCTTCAACCTCTGGACAGGAATCAGAGGCGCTGGCTCTAGGGCAAGATTAAGACTAAACTGGAGATTTTCAGTATCTCACAGACCAGACCAGACCATGAATGGGGCCCAAAGGCTGGTCGAGTCCTCTTCTTGGGCCTCTTAAACAACCCTTAAAAGGGCTCTTGAGCCAGGCTGCAGGTTGATGAGATATGGTGAGGGTTAACCCGGATCCCAAAATAGAAACTTAGGGAGATTTTCAGCAACATCTTCAACAGACCTTCAATGGCCCCAAGCAGCAGGTCGAATGTCACTTTTGTGCTGTAGGATGAGTCCTCAAAAGGGCTTAGAGATTTAGAATTCAGGTCTGTGAGATCCGAACTCCTCAAACCCTGACAAGCTAGTGTCGATTTCCTTTCTTGGCTGTTCTTCAAGGCTGCTTGATGGCTGATCTTCTGACCTTCAAATAAAGAACAGAAAAGAAGAAGGGAGAGGTTGAAGAAAGAGAATGGGGCAAGGGAAGTTATCGCACAGATTAAGAGAGAGAAGGGGGAAGGAGTCTCGTAGGACAGGAGAGAATAAGAGAGAGTGGGGAAGAGAGGTCTCCCAGAAGAACAAAGGGGGGGAGTAATCTCGTAGGGAAGGAGGGAATAGGAGAGAGAGGGGGAAGGAAGGGAGAGCCACAAAGGCCTTTCCCAAACTTAATTCATTCTTCAATAATTATTCCTTGGGTTACATGCTAATTTATATTAAATAAAAATTTTAAGATTGAAACAGAAACTCGTAATTGCTTCTTAAATTAAAATCTAATAAAATAGAAACACAATAAAACTAAAATTGGAAATTTCTACTTGCCTAATAGCTACCCCAAAATAACCCAAAATAAAAGATTACATATCTTTGCCAAATAAAACAAATATTCTAAATATACTACTGATCAACTACCAAACTTGGATCTGGTTCTTGGTCCGGGATCTCGAACGGGTTTGGGTCAATCCATCATAGCGCTGCTACATCACACACAGAGCAAACTAAATCAAAACTAACCCATCCTTACCATCCAGCTTAGTTCTTCCATGCATTATTAGTAAACAAGAAGAGAGTCAAAGAACCAATGGCCTGTAATGAGACCCTCTTAAGAGGGACATGATGGCATGTCTCACAAACCTAATGATTATTTTTTAAGCAAAATTGTAGTAGCAATTTTTTAAACAAACTCCCCCAATATTTAGGATTAATTTAGTCCCACTGCACCTACATTTATTCATTTGTTTGTTTGTTTACAGAACAACCAGAAATGTAATTTCCATCACTTTGCTTGTGAATCTCCGGTCATCAAATTCGTTAAATACTTCTGAAAGACATTTTACCAACAACCAGCACTCTCAAACTCAAAGCTCAATTATACCTGATCCTTGATAAATGGGGTCCGCCACAATGATCCTGTTCCAACATTCTAGGGATGTCAAACAGTCGGTCTCATTCAGTGTCGGTCAGAGTGAGATAGGATGATAGAAAAATCAAGTTGATATCGAAAACAAACGATAAGGGTTTCAATTTTTGAAACCGAAACTGACAACTGCAGGGTTTGGATCGTTTCGGTCACAGTCTAAAACCAATTGCAGACCACTTACTGGTCCTCTAATAACCCAATTCAGCAAGCCTTACTGGAGGATTGAGTGGGGAGGGAGTAGGTCTACCAGCGGAGGTGAGAACCTCTACCTTAGTTTAGGATACTTTCAAGCCTTAGAAGTTGAAGTAAGCAAATAATTGAGCTAGCTGCTAGTTCAATCATTCCATGTAGAAATTTAAACTCTCTTTTCTCTTGCTTGTGCAGATGACTGCCCCAAGTACGGCAACGCCAACATCATCAATGGCACCACTTCCATGAATTCGGCCAAGCCCACACATATGACACTCAACATTCCACACTACCCACCGTCTCCCATAGTCCCACTACTCCTTACCTCCTTCTCCAACTCCCCTCTCCCACTACACTTTGTCTCCTTCTTCCCCAATTCCCCTACGTGGCCCAATTTAAGCACAACCTCATCTACGCCTTCTGAACTGCCAGCCAATTACAAGATAACGCCAAGGCTGTCCTCTCCCGTCATTTAGGTGATGGTCCATTGTGACATGGTAAACATTCACAGGGAAAGGCTACTAATTTGATGCAGATATCAAGATTGGCTCCTTCATTGGCAACCATGGTGACAGAGAAGAGTGATGGGGTATTGGGGACATTAAGCCATGTGTTCTGACCCATGAGAGGACAGTTCATCTGATTGGTGATGAAGATTTGGTGGTCGATGCAATGAAGATGTTAACCTCGAGGGTTACTTCAAAGGGGGTAGAGCTATGGAGAGAAAGAACAGAGGGAACGAGCCAGAGAGAGATCTATTAGCACCTAGTGCTGTTGCGGTGGTGGTCGACGAGAAGAGAAGGAGGTTGTTTATGGTGGGGAAAACTGAGAGAGAGAGAGAGAGAGAGGTGTACCGTGAACATGTAACAAAGAAGAATCCAAAACATGTGAAAAATGTTTTTTTTTTCGATTCAATGCCATAGTCAATTCGATCGATCTATGATTTTAGAGGTCCTATCAGGAACCCATCAATCCATTCCAGACCAAACAGAAACCAATTTTTTTTTCTTAACCCAAAACCGAACTCAAACTGTATTAGGTAATGGTCAGTCTGGTCAGTTCCAACAGTTTGGTCTGAATTTTGACACTTCTACAACGTTCCACCCTCTTTACAGCCATGTTTGTAGTCAACCTAATGCTATTTATATCCTTTCTCACCACTTCTTCCCTAGTAATTTTAGCCATATACCTTGGACCCAACACTCTATGAATTAAATATAAAAAATAAATAGAAATGGAAAAATCATTGGCTCCAATAGCCCTCATAATACTTTGGTTGAGAATGAAGTTTCTGATTGCTCCCTTCCGAAAGCATTCATAATCCATACAACCATATTGATCAAATTTCAAAATGCACCCAAACAACCAATAAGGATTCAACATATAGGAAATAAGTTCTCGACAAAAGTCTCACAAATCATCCAACAATTGTATTTGATTAAATTCAATAGGTAAAATTTCCTTCCTCTAGGAAACCATCTCCATGTTACCATATCCTTCTTTTGACCATCTAATTTTTTATTTACAACTCTCTCCCCCCACCCATTGCATATCGCCAATCAAAGAATCCTTTTGATATTTAATTCTTATTTAAATTTCAAGCATTTACTTCATAGAAAAGTGTGGTTTTTATTGAAGGTGATGGGAAATAGAAAATGAAGGATAATCATCTCTAGTGAAACATAGCAATGCAAGGATCAAGTTCTTGGTTGGATCAAAGCATTTTTCATTTTGGTTATTTTTAAATTACCTCGGTGTGGATTTTTACAGCTATAGTAAATTAGTGAGAGACAATCCTGTTTCAACCTCAGTTTCAACACTTTGATGGTCTTAAAGAAAGTTTGAGCTACAAAACTTCTCAATTTATCCAATAATGAGATTCTTAACTACAGATGGAAAGAAGCTTGTCACAAATATAAATATAGAAAATAACATGGAAAGTAACATGCATGGAGAGGAAAGCCTGAAAATGCATGGTATGCTGTAATTTTCATACATCACTCAATAATGAAGGAATCAAGGAAGTGGCAAAGGCAAAACCCAGAGAAACTTCAGAGCTTTCATACTCAATTTATCAACCAAAAGCATTCAAGGAATCACTTTAAAGATTAAAGAAACCAAAGCCAATGTCACAGAACAGGTTCGAATCCCACAATTTGCATGGATTGCAACTAGGTGCATTAATAGAATTGATTAGTTAATTATTCATGGTTTTATGGTGCAATCATCACATAACTCGTTGCTTGAGGCCACATTTCAGAATTCCCATCAGACAATAAACTTAAGGCATTCAAGAAATCCAGAATAAAATTGTAGAACGAAATAATAGCTAAAACACATGATCAAGTTGGAAGATCTGCAATCCATCGAGTTGTAGACTTGTACAATAAAATGCACGGACTGCACTTACGATAAAAAGAGAGAAATTAAGAAGAAAAAAAAAATCTGACTGAGCCAGAAAACTAACGTTGGAAGCACATAGCTCACCTGCAATGTGAACAGCCTATCTTCAAACTGAACTTCTTTTGTCAGAAAATCCGCTCCAATGGTTGCTTTGTACTGGTTACTGAATTTACGATTCACGTATCTAAATACAGCGTTTAAGGGAAATCATATCCTAGAATAAGCAACCATACACATGCCAAAACTTAATTTTACAAACACACAGAGATTATTATCTAAATGAACAGAGACGAAAGATCTGAAACTTTTAAGGATACTGATTCATCAAAGATGTCTTCCCCACCCTAAAAAAGATCAAACAAAAGGAAATTAGGAAAAAGATCAACTAATTAAAAGTTAAAAAAAAAAAAAATTCACACAAAACCGTAGGAAAACTACAGCTAAAATTCGTGCAGAAAACGGGAGTTCAGGTGTTCTTATGAAGAACAAATTTGAGTAGTATTCGCGTGAAATTCATCAGATAGGCGGAGGAGAGACTCACCCGCTGTCTCCGAGGATGATGACCTTTAGAAGCACCCGCCTTCGAGACGCCATAGATTCAAAAGCTTCGAAATCCCTCCGGAAAATTTAGGGTTTGAAAGCAAGAGAATCGAATTGTCGAATTCACGAGATGGGAAGAGATTTCAGTATTACAGATAAACGACCGACGACAATAATACGATCAGATCGAAGACCACCAGGTCCAGGAGAGTTTCCAGTTTCCACGGTTCTTCCAGTATACCGAAAATGCCACCGGTTTTTTATTTTAAATTCCACCTGTAACCAATGAGCATGATTCTATTGAAATTTGAAGCATGAGCCAAACATTTCCAAACGAACTGAAACTTGCCGGTTGTGTAGTTGCGTAGTCCACTCTGAAACTTTCAGTGGGTCCCATTCCTATCATATCTGTACATCAGAACCTGAGATCTTTGCATGCTGCCACGTGTCTGCCGATGCGTTGATAAGATGAAATTAATAACATGATTGAAATTGAGAAAAGGACACCAGCTTTTGCGTTGGAAATGAATCTTGGCTTGTGACGGTGAGATGGCACTATATATCCAGAATCACAGTGAACCTTTTGATGTGCAGTAGATATGGTTGGGGTCCACAGCCTAGGCTTGTGGGATCAGTCAGATTAGCTACCTCGCAAGCTATCGAAACTAGGAAGATTGCGCACGTTTCGGCCTGGAAATTGCAATATTGTTGGTTAGGCTTGAGATTTCAATCTTGCGGCCCACTGGATTCCACATAGTAGAGGGCTGGATCGTGATGTTTGACTTCCAAGCAAGAAGGGTGTACAATTGTCCGCTTCTTCTTTGTTGTTTTTTGTTTTTCTCTCTCTTTTTTTGTTTTGTTTTGTTTTGTTTTTTTTTTTGTTTTTTTTGTTTTGGCAATAGGGTGTTCAAGTAGCAAAAGGATCCTCTCCATGGAGTATAAGGACTAGGGATCAAGGAGTCATCTCACGACTGAAGTGATTTGGGGACGTGTTCTCAAGTCCTCCCAATTAGGGGTGTCAATCCCAAGTCTGTATTGATTCGATTGATCGGGCCTGATCGTTTAAAGATCGATCGGGTTTGCACCAATTATTGAACGTAAACCCGACATGTTTATAAATAGGTAGCACACAGAGCAAGGGATGAGTCTGATTAGCACTTGATCAGCCTAGTCCGTTTACAAGCCTGACATGTTTAGCCCAACCATTTATATGAATATTTTGAAATTTTTTTTTTTTAATATAGAATAGGGTATATATTGATATTTTTTTATCAATTATTGAATGTAATTAAGTGTAATATCTTTTCTAAATAGTTGAAAATTTGATAAAATATATTAAAGTATCTTAAATCTAAGACAATTAAAGACCGTTTAAGGCTTTATTGATACATTATCTCATTTAAGGCACGATTAGGAGAAGCCCGGTTAGCCCAAAACCCGATTGAGCCTGACACAAGACCGGATCATTCCTTAAATAATTAGGTCATAGTTCAAGGGTATAGGCCCACCAGGCTAGGCTAGGCTAGGCTAGGCCCAATTGAGACCAGCTTGGCTTGATCGATCGACACCCTTCCTCCTAGCCATGGGATGACTTCTTGGTCCCTGGCTCCGTGGAGAGGAGCCGGATCCGTTCAACTGTCATCTACAACTGGGATTCCATACAAAAATCAAAACAAACTCAAACCAATATGTGATTTTATTTTATTTTTTATTTTTTATTTTTTGAAAAAGGGGGAAAAGTTCTCTGTCCAAGAGCATGGCTGTTGCATCAACATAAGATCAATGGGAATGCACTTGGAAGACTCAACAGGGTAGGCATTTTTCACCTTTCATGGGAGTGGGGTGATCATTTTGTCTCATGTGGCTAGGCGTAGCCCTTCCAATCAGTAGTAATGAATCGATTTGTTGTGAGTTAAGAAAGCTAAACAATCAAAAGCAAAATTTCATTCTCTAAAGTGTGTATTGAATGACAACAAAGTCAAAATTATTACTAAGAAACAAGTATTCTTCAATAATGTTTGAAAGTATCCAAGGAAATTAAGGAGTTTGATTTGAAATTCAAAATGTTAACGATCATCAAGTTATCACTTTCAATGCCCACATCCTTGGTTTTAACTTGTATCAGGTTAAGCCTTGGTGGACCGCCAACATGGGATTGGTGGCACCAATAAGATAACAAAAGGAGAGCCTGATATCTAAAAACATGTTCACTGGCAAACTCTAATGAGTTCTCACACAGATGTTTTTGCTCATCACCTTATTCACAATGGTGACGCTATTTTGGAAACTCAATTTCCATCCCAAATTTAAGATCTTCCTTTGGAGAATTGCCAATGAAAAAATCTCCACTAAGGTCTCTCTGCATAAGTTGGTGGACATTGACCCTATCTGTGGGTTTTGTCACAACCATCAAGAAACATTATGGCATGTTTTCCTTGATTGCGAGTTTTCAAAAAGAGTTTGGGCTGCTAGCCCTTTGGGTTTCAAACCGGATTTACTTCCTTTTTCCTCTCTAAATAATTTGGTTATGTATTTTTTTTAACTCTATTGATATTCCTAGATATAAATTAAGGTATCGTTTAATAACGTTTTTGCTGTTTTTATGTCTAGAAACAGCAGAAAAGGCTTTTCATTTATCCAGAAACAAAAATGGATTATTTAGTGTTTGATAAACCTGTTTCTCGAAACATTTTGACAGACATAATGCCACTAAAAACCAATAATATCATCGGATGCCCAAAAGGAAAAAAGGGTTCGGTTGTCTCTTTTTAGGTTTAAATAGTTGAGAGATTTATCAGGCACAACAACCTTTTTTCTCTCAAATTCATTTATAGAAACGACGAAAAAAGTCAGATTTGTTTCGTTAAAGTCATTTCTAGAATTGTAAGTAGGCATAAATTTTGATTTATGTTTCTAGAAACGGGTGAAACAGAACAACTTTATCAAACACTTTTTAAGGTGTTTCTCCATTTATAGGAACAAGAAAACATAAAAACGGCAAAAACAGAACGTTGTCAAACGATGCCTAAGTTTTGTCCTATTCTCTTTTATTATTATCGCTTTCTATTTCACTTGGAAACATAGAAATCAGGTTATCTTTTCACAAGAAAAACCAAATCTATATACTATCATTAAACCGGTAAAATACTGGATTAGTAATGGGTTTGTTGAAAAACCTATTGCTTCTCAGGTAATTAACCACCCCTCCCATTCTAGTACATCCCCCATTCCCTCCTCAAATTTGAGTATCCTTGTAATCACAAGGGTATCAGACCAACCCAATAATATTTCAGGATAGGCATATGCCATTATACAAAAAGGAAAATGTCTTTCACTCCAGGTTCATTATCTGATGATGATAGGAAAAAAATGGTGAGGCTACAACAAAGGGACTACTTTAGGGGTTGACGAAAGCTCAAGAAAAGGGATGGGTGGTGGACCAAATTTGAAGCGATGCTGATGTTTTAACCCATTTTTTTTATGGAACTAACAAGTAACCTTGGCCTTAGATAACAATACTTCTCCGTCTAGAAATGAAGAATTTTTTGACAACCAACTCTTTGCTTAAAAACTAATGATGGTTTTATTTTTGGAATCAGAAATATTGCCATTAAGGCAATGACTAAGAAATGTTCGGTAGACAATGTCAAGATGTTGTATTATCCCAGCCACAATGTGTAGTTCTTGTCTTTCTTTTTCGAATTAAAAAAAAAAAAATGGGAGAGAGAGAGAGAGAGAGATCACCAGGTCCAATTGGATCAGGGAAGCTCTCTGGTTCTCCCCATCCACATAGGGCCCCGTTTGATTTTGTTTCTGCTGTTTCTGTGTCTAGAAATAGCAGAAACGGTGCTACGAAATGATTTTTGAAATTGCAAAAAGGTATTTGATTTTTCTGTTTCTTAAAACGTTTTCAACAGTGTAGTCAAGTTCAGGACACAAATGAAGTCACGATGTTGCAGGTATGCAACTAACAAGTGAATGCATTATGTTGGAGTTGCAGGCATGCTTCGTAGAGATGAGCTTTAGAAGGATGAAGACAATCCAGAGCTATGAGCTTCGCACAACTAGGTTGAAGTTGTAGCTTCTGGATAGCGAGAAGTTTCAATAATGGATTAGGGTTGGGTAGGTCGAGTAAAGTATCAGGTTTTGTACAATTTTTGTCCCTCCCACTTGTTTTTAGAAACAAAATAAATAAATTTGATATGTTTCTCTATTCTTGTTTCTAGACACAGAAATAAGCATAAATTTCTATTTCTATTTCGAAAAACAAGTGAAACGAAACAAAAAAAATCAACACATTTTTTGGGGTGTTTTTTTTTCTGAAAAAAAAATAAAATAAAAGAAAAGAAAAGAAAAACATGTTTCTAAAAAAAAAAATCAAACGGGCCCTAACGTTTCTGTTTCAAGAAACGGCAGAAACATAAATTTCTGTTTCTAGAAACAGAAACAGAATTGAAATTGTTTGATAAGTCATGTTTCTGAAAGTCGATAGTAACCAACGAAAAAATGGCCACGAGTCGTTTCTAGAAACGACGACTGGGTCATTTCTTGAACCATAAATAGGTAGAAATTTCAATTTCTATTTCTGAAAACAAGTGGAACGAAACAGTTTTATCAAACGCTTTTTGTTCCCTTTCTGCCATTTCTGGGCATAGAAACGGCAGAAACGCGTTTTTTGAAACGTTATCAAACGGGCCTAAGTACATTAGAGAAGCAAATCACAAGAAGATAGAGCCGTTACTTGAGATTTTCCTTTTCTATTTTAAGAAATGGAATCTTCAAATATAACAAAAAAATTGTGACTTCATAGTTCACTAAATATACATTTATCTTATTGGCCCACTTAATTAGTTCGGTTACATGGTTAACTAATTTTTTTTTTAACCCCAATATTATCTAGAACCCGGGGCAGCTCCTAAGATTTTATTAAAGACAAATTTTAGACTCAAATCACCATATACTTTTTATGCATTGGCATGCATCCTCATAAATATTCATCAATGGCTACTCTATATTTTCTTATAATTCAAATTTTTAAAACTCTCTTTTATCATTCGACAAATTCCATTAGATTGAAGCATGACATGTGAGTGAGTTGTCTTACAAGTTGAACGTACCACATGACAAATTAGTGTGCCAACCAAATAAGTTTATATTGACCAAATATACTTTACTTAAAATAATAAATTTATGTAAACCCTGTTTCTTCATCTTCATCAACTCTCTCTCTCTCTCTCTCTCTCTCTCTCTCTCTCCCTTTTTTTTTGTTAACCAAGGTGTCCGGACCAGCTTACGCGCACCTCGACTAATCCTCGAAGAGACTAGCACATTAACTCTCTCGCACTTGTTCAGTGTTGAATTGATCTTGGCAAGAGTTGATATTGGAGTATGCTACTATATTGTGGAAAAGTTACAACAGTTAGAGGCGTTGCACTTGTGAAGCTCAAGGTAACTATCCTTTTAATCCATTAGATGAATTTTGCTTTTGAAGTCTTCATTAATTGCTGCAAATGGTTTGATCATGTTCTCTAATTAGAAAAATAAATTTATTTTCTATTGTGCCCTATATGTTACCTTCACAATCTTCAAGTGCTTCCACTGAATCCTCTACTATCTTTCTTCATCCTTCTCATCTCCATCTCTTCCGAGGTTTGCTGGCCCTCAGTACTACACGACCCAGATGGATGCAAACCATATTCACTGGTTGACCCACTGTATTCGCTACTTCCATATTCCTGACTAGCAAATGCCAACTTCTGAAATTTCTTCAAGTCTTCATTATACTGGCTTTTGTCATTCAAATTGGAGAGGGACATGTCTCCTTCCAAGGTCCGGATAATCTGCTCCATTTCAAACCATAATGTGTATTAGTTACAAGGCCAACTACATATAAACATATCCAGAATGTGAAAATGGTGTATAAACTCTCCACAGAGAACAGATCAACTGGCCCAGTCAAGTCAAGTCAAGTCAAATCAATCCAAGAAGATAACTTGGTTATAAAAATAAGTTTTTACACTACAAAACCATGTACATAGTTGAATTACCTTGCTCATGAATGGCCGCTCTTGTGCAGAATGATGCAGACAAGCAGCTGCACATGCAACCATTCTTGCCATCTCAGTGGGATTGTAGTCCTGCAGCCGTGAATCAACAAGGGTATTGTAGTTGCTATCTTCTAGAGCTCGTGTAAGTAAAGGCCTTGCCTGTAGTGCCATAAAATTTCATTACATTCAAGTTCTGCCACAAAAGGCTATTCAGCTTTGACAAATATTCAATAAATCCTGTAACTATCTCCATTATGGAACCATGTGTATGTAAGAAGCATTTGCAGACATGTTCTTATGAAGCCTCCAACTCTTTGAAAAATAAAAGAATGATGCTAATAGGCTATGAAACAACATACTGACCCAATCTACCAAACTACCATTTATGAATGTACAATCTGAACTAACAGGACAATGCCCAGTAATCAACTCTAGCAACATGACACCAAAAGAAAAGATATCAGATTTCTCTGTGAGTCTCCCACTTGCCGCATACTCTGGAGCCAGATACCTGTTGGGTTGAGTGTGTCAGTATTTAGAAGCAGAGCACAAATAGAAATCAGTTGGTTTCTGTTTAAGAGTCTTATAATTAAGGTCATGATATTTCTTTGTTGAGAGAAGAAATTTTATGAGGACTAAGAAGAAATATCAGGACCATAATTAAGACTCTTCTTTTCATTGTTAGTAATCCACTGAGGTAAACTCCATGTCCAAACTACATCAAAGAAGGAGATTTATATAGCAAAGAATATACAAGGAAATTGATCTTACCCAAAGGTTCCCATTACTCGGGTGGAGACATGAGTATTGGCATCAGAAAAGAATTTGGCAAGCCCAAAATCTGCAACCTGAGTAAGAACTCAATTTCATTAATGAAGTTAACATTAGAAATCAACAGACCAAAATGAAGAATTATTATTATACTATAGAAGTCAAAGGTAATTAATTCCTCTTGATCTCAGAGTTTCCTTTTATTTTTTCTATTTTGAAAATAATTTAAGGCAAGCAATACTTTTGAGTTTTGACTCGTAAAGAAATCTGATTAAAATTTTTCATTTCACCAGTAAAATTTGATTTGGCAAGTTAGCAACTAAGGAACAAAAGCCTATCAGATAACAAGTCATGCCTTCTACATTCAGAAAGCTTCTTTGTGTAATCCTTACTTAAAGAAAAAGAATACAAGAGTTTGGAGAATGACTTTGCAGATACTAGACTAGTATAATAATATCAACAAGATCGAAGATAAGAATCCAACCTTTGCTTCAAATTTAGAATTGAGGAGGATATTAGCTGCCTTGATATCACGGTGAATAATTTTAGGACTGCCTGCAAATATAAGTACACATAAGTGAGAATGACTCCAACCAATCCTGTAGATTAGAGCCCCTCACAACCCCCCAATAAAAGAAAACTCACAATCTTCATGGAGATATGCAAGTCCTTTTGCAGCACCTAGAGCAATTTTTAGTCTAGTGGACCAGTCCATTACTGGCCTCCCCTTCCCTGCAAAAAAAATAATTTTGCTTTTGATGAGATCTCTGGTTACCAAACCAAAGTAATGGATGGCAATAAGAAGCAGAGACTTTAGCTACTTCTTTAAAATATTAAGGATTGGTGGTCATAACAGAGATGTATGCTAGAAGTACAAAACTAGAAAAGAAGGAAAGAAAATTGATTGTAAGATAAGATACACCATGTAAGTGGAACTCCAATGTCTTGTTTGGAACAAACTCATAGACAAGCATTCTTTGGGATCCAGAAATGCAATATCCGACCAATGAAACAAGATAAGTGATGTCCTCGACTAATAATCTCAACCTCTGCCTCAAATTCACGATCCCCTTGCACACTATCAGTTTTTAGTGACTTAATCGCAACCTCTTTCCCGTTTGTAAGAACTCCTTTATGGACATATCCAAAACCTCCTTGTCCTAATATGTTGGTTTCCGAGAAGCCACCTGTTGCCATCTCTAATTCTTCACAAGTGAATATGCTCGTTGCGAAACCCAAGCCAATGCCAGGAGATTGTGGTGGTGGTGGTGGTGGTGGAGGAGGAGGAGCTGGTGAATGTGGTGATCGTGAAGCATATGCTGGAAGAGAAGCATTATGTTCAGGCTGCCCATCATAAGGTTTATCTGAAGACATCAATCACCACCAGCAAATGAACAAACAATTAATTCAGCTACAAAAACTACAGAATAACACTTTTATACATAAATATAACATAAACTCTACAAAGTTTGAACATTTCAGAAACCCACAAAATTCAGTCAATAGTACTTCCATAAGTTCAAACATATATACGGATATTGGGAAAAGAAGTCAAATTTCTCTTTAGATATCTTGCTAATTAATTTCCAAGTAAAAATTTGTATCTCCCTAATCTCCATAGGCAATGTTCAAGATCAGAACAAGAAGCCCACGCAACTGGGTTTTCCCCACAATCCCTAACAAAGCTTGCAATGTTCCTCCAAAATAAAAATCTTTTGACAGACAAGCAAAGGTAAAAAAAATATATATATATATATATATATATGGAATTGACTTGAAAAAAGTCATCAAACAGACATCCCATCCCAAGTTTCCATCATAAATTTTGGATCTGCAGATTTCACATGGTGATCAGCATTAAGAACTGTAAGTCCAAAATTGAAATTAAAAGCAGTAATGTTGTCCTGCAAAACCCATATTTGAGAAAGGAACAACTATTTATTTATTTATTTTCAAACTGAAAATGAGCTTCTAAATCCCAAAACTTGGGAAATTTAAGTAAGCCAGGGGAACCCAAAGTGTTTCTTACATTTTGCACATCATAATTATTTATTTATTCTACCCAAAAAAAATTATTTATTTAAAGAGAGAGAGAGAGAGAAAACAATAAAAAATGGAGTTCTGGGTTTGAAAAGGTAGGCCTTTTCTGACCTATCGGCCTGGGTGGGGGTGGACCGTTGTTATCCACGGGCAGATTGAATCCATCCATCCTCCTTTTCTTCCTATAATAGATTAATAGTAAGCTCAAGACAACAAGGATAACGACTCCACTGGTGACACTTCCAGTGATCAGACCGCGTTTAGGGGGAGGAGCTGTCGGAACCCACTCCAGAGGCTGAAACGAAGCAGTTAGAGGCGGTGAGTCCGGAGCGGGACTTGAGTAAGGGGAGGACATTCCCGAATCAGTTAAATTCGCTTAACTTCGATTACTCTTTTACACCCCGGCGAGTTGTCTCACCAGAATTCTTCTACACACTCTCTCACTCTATCTCAATTGGGGACTATGAAAAAGAATATTTGATGGTTTACTGCTCCAACTTCAAGATCGTGGCTAGAGTATCGATTTTGTTCCAAAATGTGAAGCAACGGAGTCGTCGAAGGACTAAGGAGGAGATTGAAGAATTAATTAAAGCATTTACCAAAAAAAAACTAGACCCACAAAAATTTCTTCCGTATTTCGGATTAGGATTGACTTGACTAGTTAAATTCTTTTCCTTCTCAAAGTGAGGAAAGGAGGGAGTGAGGTTATAGTTGTTTTGCAGGCGAGGAAGAAAAATAAAAGAGTTTTTAAACTCGGGATCAGTGTCCATCAATACTAACGGGAATGACTTTTCTTGCTACCGAGTCTTTGCTTGGCTTTGGACGCGGCCGACCCCCATGCCACGTTCGGGATCAGTCTCTCTCTCTCTCTCTCTCTCTCTCTCTCTCTCTGTTATCCACTTTCTTGGATTTTTATGATTACAACCCCAGTTGCAGGTTGCAACCAATGCATGGTTGTTTCGTTTACTAGTTGGAGCACGTGCAATTATGGTTCCATCGTACTATGGGTTTTGGAGGTGTATCGCTTTGTTTTCCCCTCCTTATATATTGATGAACTCTCTCCTTGCTTAGTTGATTCAGTTCATTTTTATTGTGGTTGTGGAACTTCTCTGATACGCTCAATGGAAGACTCACTGGTGCCCTCTTCTCCTTTCTCTCCTTCGGCTGTCGATTCTGCATCTTTAGCTATTGCTGAGAGGATGGCTTCTGATCTCTCCAAGATGGATCTGTCTTTACTCGATGGCGGCTCTGTGAATATACTAGAACACAAGGTCATGCCGGCTAAGCATAACACCTTCGCTTCTCGGTTGTTGGGTGGGTCAGCGATAATACTTGGGTGAATCTTCATGAGCTGAGGTCGATGTTCGCTAAAGCATGGCAACCCCGCTCCGTCAAAGTTGATGAGATCCACCTGGTCAATGGTTCTCCTGATCTCTTCATTATCAAATTCAATTCTGCACGCGATATGCACGTTATTCTGTTTTCTCAACCATAGGTATATCACGATCACTTAGTGATTTTGAAGCCTTGAGATCCTTCTATCCCAGCCAACAGAGTTACATTTTCTTATGCTTTTTTCTGGACTCATTTGCATAATCTTCATTGGATGTTCTTTGAGTATGACATTTTGGAGGAAATATTTTCAAAGCTGGACAATGGCTTGACATTAATTGAATGTCCTTCAGGGTCAGTTAGCTCCATTCTTGATCCTACTGCTAGAATTATGATACCTTTGTCTCACGACATGATTAGATCTAATGTGGTGGAGCTTGGAAAGGAAGATCCGATGGTTGTCACGTTCGCTTATGAAAACTGGCCCAACATTATGTGTTCTAATTGCCTCCGAATTGGACACAAATTTCTGGAATGCCCATTTAAGCCATCCTCTCCTTTCCTTCAACCTCTAGCAATCTCAGATGTTCATGCAGATGAGACTTTCCTTCCAAAAGTTGCTATCCCACCGCGTAGAGTGAATCTACTAAGCGAAGTTTGTAAAGTTTATAATGAAGTGTTTCTTGGCTCTCCATCACAATCTCCTTCTTCTGATGTGGCTGGTATTGATTCCCCCACAGCCTCGGGACGGACGTCTGTCTCGTATTAGCAAAGGAGGAAGCTGGAACTTCTACAGGCTTTCTTACAGATTTCAGAAGGCCTTAAAGTTGGAATTACCAAATCACTTTTCAAACTCTCAACCAGTAGCTCCCCCCATGATGTTCGGACCAATTCCACAATGTGTGGCACCCACTGTGGGCCAGAACCTATAGCATTTTCTACAGCCTGTAGTACGATTACAACCAATTTCCCATCTCCTTCTTATTGGCAAGGAACCCATGTCCAACAGTCTGGGAACCTGGTTCCAATGTGTAGGGGCCAAGATCACCTTGGTAATCGTGGCTACCTTAGAGGCCACAGCACGGATATTGGTACTTCTTCATTGGTCCGCCCTATGGCTTCGTTCTCCTATACTGAAGGTGTGATACCCTACTTTCTAAACCCGGCCTAATCATCCAGTTGGTTCAGTTTGTTTTTGCAGGACCTGAGTCGAAGTCGGTGCCTAGTGAAGTCCGCATGCCCAAGTCGTGCACTTGCACGTATCACAGGGCCATGTACGCATAAGAAAGGTATGCAGACGTATTTTGTGTTGAGTACACATTTTGGTCGATTATCGAGAGTAAAATACGTGTAGGGGCTGAGCCCTGTTGAAGTCCCAAATTAATCGGCTATGTTTCATCCGACTAGTGGGTGGTCACAAGTGGGTTAGACCCACAAGTGTGACCTACCACTCTGGTCATTAGATATTTTGACCCAGTATAAAAAAACCTTTATTACGTTTCTTTTCCCTCAAATATTGCCTTACAAGGTGGGTGAGAAAAGTAAAGAAGAGAGAGAATCGAAGGAAAGAGGAGGGAAGAAGAAGGAAGAAAAGGGGAAGAAGATGCTCGTTGTGTGTCGCCGAGGTTAGATCTTTTGAATCCGGCACCGTAAAAGTGATCCTCACCTTGGGATCTACGATTTGAGGTGAGTAAAAACTATATTTCTCAAAACCCCAAGAAACCCTAAGTGAAACCCTTCGATTTAGGTAGGAATCCTTTAGATATTGTTAATCCCACTTGAGATGATGAATCTAAAGTTTAATGAAGGACCTACATGTTGTTTTTGAAGGTTTTAGAGGAAGAAATTGTAAGATTTGAGAAGCATTTGGTGATCTCTTGAGCTAGAGAAGGAATTTGGGGTTTTTTGAAGTGTTCTTGAGCAAAGAGGTAAAATTCAAGCTTAAAAATTTTGAATTGATCCTAGAATTATGCTAGAATCACAATATGGGACCTTAGATTTATGAAAAATGCGATCGAATCGACCACTTGTGGCTTCCTTTAGGTGCGATGAAGAATAGAAGTGAACAGTAAAATCCCGATTCTGAGTAGTGGGTGCCTGAAAATGGTCGGACCCACCAATCAGGAGCCCGCCTATCTTGGATGGGCTGCTAGCTTGACTGGTGAGCAAGGACCGATGGGCACCTAGCCCAGTGCTCCTGGCCCACCGGTCCAGGCAGAGTCCCTGGGTTGAGCGGCGAGCAAGGACAGGTGGGCACTTGGCCCGCCTGTTCAGACAAAGCCCCTGGGTCAAGCGGCGGGCAGGGACCAACGGATACCTTGCCAGTCAATTGACCTACCAGTCAAACCCATCGGGTTCCAATTGGGCCCAAATTTGTCCAGCAACCTCCTATGGTGATTCTAAACGGATTGGGATCATCGTACTCCATTGGTTATGAACCTAAAGTGGAGATATAGTAAACTCGACCACTTTTATGATAGGTTTACTAGAAACTCACGTCATCGTGCACTGGAACTTCCTTGTATCAAGGGTGATCATTGTACATATTTAGCTAAGTGGGAAAAGGACGTTGACTTTATTTTTGGAGTGTTTTTGCATCATTCCATTATTCTTGTAGACTAGTCATGTCATCATATCATTTCTGTATGTAGACTAGTCATTCACGAATGCCATGCGCATGCATTGTCTTATGCATTATGAAATTCATTTATGATTTGTTATGTTATGACTTTAATTGATACATGCTTATCCTTGCTTTAAGATACAAGATAGATGATTTTAAATTATAGAATGTGATGCATGGCTAGACTAAATGCCGTAGATGGCTTGGAAACGAATGCATTGGTGGCCCGTGGAATGGGAAGCGGTGGCACTATACAGTCATACTATCTCATATAGAAGCATGCGATTAGGAATGACGTATCTCTGTGCTACAACCCTTCCCAACAAGGGTTTAGGTGTTGGGTATATCACTGGGGAGAAGCCCAAGGTTGTGTACTAATGGTAGCGTTTAGAAGTAAGTTCGATCGATGACTAGGACGATCGGTAACTTTGGTGATATAGTCAGAGGGCCAATCGTACTGCTTTTAATTTAATACAGGGAAGACCCATTTTACTTTAATGGAGGGCAAGGCCCAATTTACTTTTTCAGTACCCACGGCTGGCCTTCTTTGACAACCCTATGGGCATATCATGGGATGGAGTTCACGACTCGTACCAGGGGTATATGTGCACTGTGGTTGTGAGTAGCACATGACCTATGACTTAGATGTGATGTTTAGGTGATCTAGGATAATAAATATGGACTTGCATGCATATAGGTTCATTTATATTAAGAGTGATTGATTGATCTATTTTTTCACTTACTGAGCTAGTGAGCTCATCTCACATGCACACCATTTTTAGATAATCTTACACGTTATTCGACTGAAGAGCTAGAGCCGGGACCTATGGTAGAGTTTCCAGCTAAAGACTAGTGAGTCCCCGAAGATCTCGGGCATGGGGCCGAGTGCCTATGCGAGAGTTATATTATGGGACAACAACATTGATACCTACACAGGATTCTTTTTTATTATTTTACTATGTTACACCTTTTGTGCTTTGGATTTTTAAATTATAATTTTTGTGTATATATTACGCCTACAGACCCACATGTAAATGTATTATATATTATAATTTGGGTATTAAGAGTACTGGGGTATTTACAGGTATATACATGTAAGACTTCCACTAAAATACAGAATTTGCTTTCTTTAGTTGTGTGTATGCTATGTAGTGGTTACTATATCAGGTGATCTTGACAAGTTTTGCGTTAACAAGTATTATCCCAGTCATCGATCCAATTCTATGTGAACGGGGCTTGATAGAAGGTTCTACTGCTTTCCAAACTCTCGCGCTTGTTTCAATGGACATTCAAGATTCCACACCTATTCCCTACGCTAGGGATGCTCAAGATGCTTCTCTTCATTGACAGTACAAGAAGAGATACTGTGCCAAGCTTGGATCTTCTTCCTCTATTGATCAGAATGTGGGCAATCAGAAGAAAGTTCGGTTCGACCTTGAGGAACTTCCTTCTACTGAGGCTGAGGTAACTGGCCAGATGTAGTGACCCAATCCGCCATGAACATTATGTCTCTCAATTGTCGAGATTTAGGTCGCGCTTCGGAAAGGCGAGAAATCCACTCTTTGGTTGCATCTGAGCGACCCGTGATGCTTTTCCTTTCTGAAACTAAATCGATGGTGGACAACTTCCATTCCTTTTATCATAGCCTAGCTTTTGATCATTACATCTGCTCTTCGGACGAACACAATGGTGGAGGCCTTTTGTTACTCTGGAAAGATTCTGTGACTGTCAATATAATTTGGAAGTCGAGTTGGTGTTTTCACATAGACGTTCAATTCACCGATACTAATTGCTCTAGTACCATCACCTTTATTTACATGAGTAGCTGTTCTACCAGTAGAAGCCTTCAATGGAATACGCTACATCATTTCATTCTCTTTGTTATCGTAATTGGCTGTTGACTCGTGATTGGAATGCTTATCTCAATATGTCAGATAAACGTGGTGGCAGGAGCCTTAGACTTTCCTAGCTTGGTCCTTTCCAGAAGTTTTTGGAGGATGCGATGCTTATGGAAATGCCTTTCAAAGGTTTGCCTTTCACATGGGACAATCGGTAGCAAGGCTCCTACAGAATTGAAGCACGGCTTGACCGTTTTGTGTTTACTGCCTCATGGCTTGCACTATTTCCTAATTTGTATGTTAAGCATGTTATTGTTGCATCTTCGGATCATAAGTCAGTTATTTTAGGGACTCAACTTCCCTCTTTTGTTAAACTGTTTAAATTTTAAGCTTGTTGGTTGTTGGAACCCACCTTTCATAATGTAGTGGAATCTTCTTGGTCCTCTTCTTACTATGGTTCTCCTTCCTTTGGCCTTTACCGTAAATTTGATCAACTGTGGGAAAATTTAATCTCATGGAATAAAGTTACTATAGGGAATCTTAGGAAAAAGGAAGCAAGCATCTGATCATCACTTAAAAATCTCTGTGACATCATTTTTGAAAATAGGGTTGACAATTGGTACATTAATGAGAGCAAGTACATTGCACTTCTCAAACAAGTTCTCTCCTAGCAGGAAATTCTTTGGTTGCAAAAATCAAGGCTAAATTGGACTCAACATGGGGACAAAAACACAAAAACACTAAGTTCTTTCCCATTATAGCATCCAGGCGTAAAGCTAGAAATTCCATCTAATGGCTTAATGTTGTGGGATTAACATTAACAAATAGAGAGGACATTGCTCAAGCACTTACTTCTCATTTCTCCATTATATATAAGACATTGGATCATTCATTTAATAATGAATACTTTGACTATATTAGAGGTCGAGTCAGTGATGAGGATAACGCATTTCTCCTATGTCCAGTCACTAAACAAGAAGTTTGACGTAGTGTTATGGATATGAATCTATTAAAATCTCTTGGCCCGGATGGATTCTCTAGCATATTTTGTCAAAATGAATGAAATACAATTAAAGTCGATGTGGTTAGTATAGGTCTGGGTTCTTCAATTCTAGTTCATTTTTAAGAGATATGAATCGCACCTTCATAGCCTATATTCCTAAGGTCGAGCACCCATCTTCAATTAAGGATTATCGCCCAATTAGCCTCTGCAATTTCTTTTATAAAATTTTTTGTTTTATGGTTGTCTTTATTGGCAACCCAGCCACGTGGAGGTGATGACATGGCTAGTTTGGGTGACATGGCTGAAAGAGATGACATGGTAGCTTTCAGTATCATCGATGAGATAACATAGCCACATGGTGTGCACGAAGTGGATTGATCGATACATCCATGGTAGGTGGTGAGGGTTTTAGGGTCAAAACTAGAAAATTTGGCCTAATTACATCCGAGGAAATTTTAGATAGTGAAAATGACATTTTTAGAAGATCATTTCTTCATAAAAAAGATAGATTGTAATTTATCTGATCTAACGCTTCTGATTTCATCGCATTTTGATATGGTATGAAGAAGTTACGACATCTGTGGTCAAAATATAGCTTTGTGGCAGTTAGGAGAAGTTTAGGCGTTGAAGATGAATTTTTTGGAAGAAATTTTCTCTATATAACAATACGAAAAAAATCTGATCTTTCCAACGCTTCTGATTTCGTCATGTTTCGATTCCGTATGAGAAATATGTGGCATCGAAAAGGTTTAGGGGTATTTTGATCTTTTTACATGGCTGAGTCGAATGATTAGGTCTTTTGGAAAGTTGTAGAGTCTTGAGTCATGGTTTCAACGCTTTTTGTTTCATCTCAATCATATTTTGTATGAGTAAGTTATGAAGGTTTCCATGAGATCGATCCAAAAAATCCGATTCAAAATACTCAAATAGCTCTCGGCCAATGTAAGGTTTATGAAACTTGTTTTGAAATTTTAGGGGGCTGATTGCAATTTTTAAAAGGCTAAAGGGGCTGATTTGTGTTTGAAAATGTAGAGTGGATTGGGTGTAGCGCATGTGTATAAAGGGTTTTATGAAGATCCAAGATTGAGTGATCAGATTGCACTTAATATGGCAGATTCAAGTCTAACGGCTGATAGATGCTTCACCTTTTTAAAAGTAAAGAAGACAAAGCTCCTTCTGCCACAACCAATCACATTTAAACAACCAAAAGGTGGTTGACACGCTTGCATCAGCATGATGTCAGTAGGTCCAATCAATGCTTTAAAGATTCTCATCCTATGGTGCTGATTCATTGAGTGTTTGATAAATCTAATGTTGATATTAAAAGACTCACACGATCCTAGATCTATGGCCAGATTTGCACCGTTGTTGCACATGCTGCCAGCGTACGCTATTGTCAAGCACCGAAGATTCCATTTTGAGGCTTCTAGTTAGCCCAACTTCAAAGTGCCATAACTTTCTAACCCTAAGTCCAAATGACTCCATCCAAGTTGCAGCTTCTTTATTTTTTCGAGCTCTACACATTGACAGTAAGAATAAAGAGGTTTAAAGGGTATAAGACTATGATTTTTTAGGGATAAGCTCCCCCTTCATTAATGGTCACTGAGTGATTTTCAAAGCTTCAAGTGAGTGATGTATGCTCCATTAAAGGTCGGTTTTATGTGTTAGGAACTCTATTGATGGAATATTAACTTCAAGTTAAGATAAAAAGAAAAGAGAAGAAAAGAGAGCTTGAGGATGTTGTGTTGATGCTTTAAAGAGCAAGAAAATAAAGGGAAGAGGAGGAGAACCAGGGAGAGCTTGTCAGTAGAGGTTCCAGTGGTCAGTGTAAGTTCCCAGTCATCCCATGCAACTGGTTGTGAGATTCCCTAACCTTGGATTTACATTATATGCATGTATGATGATATATATATACTATGGTTAGTTGTGGATGAATTGTATATATACTAGGTTAGTTGTGGATGTATATACTAAGCAGAGCTTGATTGTTGGACATTGATATAAATCCTAATTTATTGCATTCTTACATTGAGTGCTTAGTAGGTGCTATGCATTGTATTAGCATTGCGAGTGCCATCTCAGCTTCGGCTTGAGAAAATTAGGTGTGGATGCCGTCAAAAGTAGTGTATTGAATAAGTATGAAGCATTTACAGACACTACTCCAGGGACGTAGGCAAATTGCTGAACCTCATAAAAATCATGTGTTGTGGGTATACTTATTGATTGCATTACATATATTGAAGTACATGGAATGCAGAATGTGTGTGTACACTTGGAAGTGCATATGAGAGGCTGAGTGAGTATACGACTGTATGCAACACAATGACAAGTACAGGGACAGGTGTATCAGATTTTGCATGGTCAAATATTGAACAAAATTTTGGAGATCAGAATTGGACTCACTGATTCACCCCCCCTCTCAGTGACGTCCCGATTACAACAAAATCATATCCAAAATCATGGTGGGAAAATTGAGACACATCTTGGATCATCTCATCTCTTTTAACCAGAACGATTTTATTAAAGGGAGAAGCATATAAGATAATATTCTCATTTGCCATGAATTCCTTCATAAAATTAAAATAAAGAGGAATAACAAATATAGATTCATCTCTATCAAGCTTGACATGAATAAAGCTTATGATAGGATTGAATGGGATTTTCTCCGTAGTGCCCTCACTAGTTATGGATTTAATCAGATTTGGATTGATCGAATTATGTTTAGTGTCTCTACCCCACAAATGGCTATTCTTCTCAACGGATCTCCCCTTACCATCTAGAGGCTTGCGTCAAGGGGACCCCCTTTCCTCTTACCTTTTCGTTGTGTTATGCACTAAACTTCTTTCCTCTCACCTTGAAATTGCTCACCAACAAGAAAGGATTCAGGGCATTAAGGTGGCCAGAGGAGGGGAACCCATCTCCCATCTTGCATTTTCTGATGATCTCATCTTGTTTAGGAAGGCAACATCAAGAGAACTTCATGGATTTATGGAAGTGTTGGACATTTATTGTAGCAAATTAGGACAACTTATTAACTTGGCTAAAACAAAAGCACAATATAGCCCTAAAGTGGATGCTACGACCAAAAGCATGTTCGCGGATAGGTTGCAGATTGTCCCTTCAACCCAAATAGCCATATACCTTGGATTACCATTTGACGGAGGAAAAGTTACAAAGGCAGACTGCAAATCACTGCTTATTCGGGTTAATCGGAAACTTCAAACTTGGAAATCAAAATTTCTCTCCTATGCAGGGAATCACACTCTCATTCAATCTGTTCTTTCTGCTCTGCCCATGCACTATATGTCATGCTTCAGTCTTCCATCATCTATATTAAAACATCTTGACAAAGTCGGAAGAAAGTTCTTTGGTCAAACGAGGAAGCCAAGCATACTCCTACCATTAGCTGGAAAACAATTTTCCAGCCGAAGTCCAGTGGAGGTCTCAATCTAAAGCTTTCCAAACCTATGAATCAAGCTCTTTTAGAAAAAAGGGGTTGGTCTCTGCTCACTCCACACGTAACTTACTGGGGACGTCTTATGAAAGCCAGGTATTTCCCCAATGCTACATCCCTAATAGCCTCATGTCCTACCACTGCTTCTTGGGGATGGAAATCTATCATTGGTGCTAGGGAGCTATTGATTAAAGGCACATTTTGTCAAGTGGGTAATGGTATGTCCATTAACCCTTGGATGGATCGCTGGATTCCAAACATTCCTCCGTCTTCCGCCCCATTTCTACTCTCGCAGGATGCACCTAATCATGTTTCAAATTTCATCTACCATCCTAATGTAGCCTACAATTTTGATAAAGTTTCCATTGTTGGCCTCTAGAAATTGCTATTAAAATTCTTTCCATCCCTATTCCCTTCAATGCCTCGCAGGATCGATTTATCTGGCTTGAAACTTCTTTAAGCAACTTCTCGGTATCCTCAGCGTATAGACTGGCACTTGTTTACAAACCAATTCTACTAATCCAATATGGCAAAAAATTTAGCACATTCAGACCATTCGAAAGATTCAATTCTTCATTTGGAAACTAGTTCAAGAAAGAATCCCAATCCCTACTCTTTTAAATAACTGGAGATTTAATCTCCCTAATTTTTGTCCCTAGTGTTCAACAGCGGGCCCAAGCATCTCTCAAATTTTCATACGTTGTCACTTCCCTGCATATGTGTGGTCTAAGGCAGGGATTCCTCTTCACTTGGAATGGCACAACCTTAAGGAAAATCTCATCATTCTCTTAAATTCATGCCATCAAACCTTTGGTAGATCTCCTTTGGTTGCATTAGTGTGCAATATCCTGTGGAACTTATGGTTAGCATATACTGAAAAGGTCTTTAGAGACACTATTAGGTCTCCATTCTTCATTGTCAAAATGCTAGAGAGCTAACCACCGCCATTGATGCTAAGCCTCCTTCCCCTAGGATTACCTTCATCAATTGGCACCCACCTGAAGTAGGTGTGCTGAAAATCAATGTGGATGGGTCAGCTTTGGGCACTCTAGGCTTGGCTGGTGTGGGCGGAATCACTAGAGATTCTAATGGCACGTTTGTTCATTGCTTCTCTTCTAGAGTAGGGTTGGCATTTGCGTGTGTTGTTGAAGCACTTGCAATTCGGAAAGCTCTTACTATTGTTTTAGCCAAGGGTTGGAGTGATGTGTGGATTGAGAGTGACAATCTTGATTGTCAATATCCTTAACCGCAACTGTTCCTTAATCCCATGGTGTATTCAACACATCATTTTGGATTGCTAGTTGCTATGTTCTGCTATTTCCCACATCAAATTCTCGCACACTTTTCGTGAAGCCAATTTTGTTGCCGATCAGCTTGCTGCAAAAATGGAGCTTCATCTCAGCACGACCTCTTCTGGGATATTATCCCCCGCCTTGTATTTCTTCTCTTTTTCTTGTGGACGTTTCGGGAGTGTCTTTCCCCAGGGTCTTAAGTTAAGTTTGTTTTCCATCAAAAAAAAAAAAAAAAAAAAAAGAGAAAGGGTGGGGGATAAGACCAGAATGAAGATGATCTAGAGGGAGAGTTGTGAGTAACAAGAGCATCAACAACCATGTTTCCTTGATGCAAAGTGTGCTTAAAGGTTATGTTGTTGAAGTGCTGAAGCATTGCAACGCAATCGTTAATAATAAATTGATTGCGCAAAGGAGCTCCTACAGTGACTCAATTGAGGATATTTACAATAAGACGATTGTCACATTCCACCATGACATTAGGAAAATCATATTGCACCACTAAGAGGAGAGTGAATCTCATAGCTAAAGCCTCAGCAACCAAAGCAAACAAAGGGCCAATAAAGATGGAAAATCCCAATAAAAAGTAACCTGAAGCATCCCTGAATAGGCCACCAATGCCCGCCAAACTAGGACAACCAATACAAGATCTGTCAACATTAATCTTGATAGTATTAACTGGTGGAGACCACCTAATTAGCACAGTGCGAAACAAAGGGGAGGAAGAGGGCTCAATGCAACAATCTTTAGCCATCTGAATATTGAGATAAACAACTGTGGAGATGGAACTGTGATGAGTTCTGTGAACACCATTCAAAAAACTCATCCAAATGTGCCAGATAATACTAGACATAAGAGCCTTCTGCAAGGCTTATACTACTTAGGAATCCTTGCATTGAAGATAAATTTAATCCAATCAACAAATTCCTAATATGAGAGCTAACAACAGAGAAGCTTGCACTTTGCCAAACAACCCAGGCATAGTTGCAGTAAAGGAATAAATGATCAACCGAGGCTTAGGAATCATTGTAGAAAGGGAAAATATCAGGAAAAATTGAAACCTCTATGATTCAGAAGAGAGGGTAAAGGAATTTTATCCAACACTTTCCAAATGAATGAGCGAACCTTAAGTGCTATTGAGATATGCTAGAGGGTTTGCTAGATTGGATTGATCAATGTATTCAATAGAGCTTGTTTGAATTTTAAAAGTAACTGCAAGAGTACGGATCAGTGTAGCCAACGGGTCGAACACATGGAGAGCATCCACTTTATTTTTAGCTTCTTTTAGTAATGTGAAAGTATAACGATTGATTATGGTGATCTACTTCTAACTACCGTCTTAACACAAATGCATCTAAAAGCATCCTAACCAACACATCTAGGAAAATTGGAAATTGGAATTTGGAATTGAAATTAAAAATTAAACAACCTAACCATTCACATCTAATCCTAACCATTCGTCATCTTGGAATCTAGATACTCAAACCAAGCAATTGAAAAGCAAATAACTGAAATAAAAAGTTCTGAAAAATAAAAAAAATAAAATAAAAAAAGGGAATAGAGCTAGAGAGAGGCACACAAGTAGGTATCTCTACTTAGCCTAAGGGATCTACCATAAATAATATGAGCTTCCCTACTTGACTAAAGATCTACTCTTACGAGGGCTTTTCTACTTAGCTTTAGGGGAGTGGATGCAATTTAAATAAGAAAGTAAAATGATGGTTCAATAGCTAGCGAAAGGCAAGGCCAACGCATAATCTAGCCATGAACCTTGAGGGAAAAAGAGAGCAATAATGTAAAACTGAAAATTTAAACCTAATTTAAGAATGAAAGGGTAGTAAGAAGAAGGAATGAGGGGGGGTGAGAAAACTACTGTAGAAGCCTACTTACTTGAACTTCAATACTTGAACTTGAAAACTTGATTGAGATTTGAAATACTACCAGTTTAAAAACGAGATCTGGGATAAACCAAATCTAAAATTGCTAGTACTAAAAAAAACAAATTTGAAATGAGATACTCCACAGCTTGTTCTTGTCACCTAGAACTAAACCTAGAGTTAGAACTTGAAAATTACAACTTCAATTGCATAAAACATAAAAGTAAAGACTAAATTAAAGACAAAAGTGCTTGCATTCATTAAATAAAAGAGGATTACAAAAGTGTTTAATAGCAAAAAACTAAAACTAGAACTAAAGGGAGAGAGAGAGAGAGAGAGAGCAACTAAAAAAAAAACCTAAAAAGAGAAGTGCCTCCCTTTCTTACATGATTCTTATTTATAGGGAAGGGGAGAAAAAAATCCAACAAATTGGGTTTCTAAAAAATAGGATTTTTTTTAGATTGAGGTGCTGATGTGGAGGGGAGAGAAGAGGAAAATCGTGCAAGATGGGAGACCCAACAATTTTCTCTTTATTTTTTTTTTAATTATATTTTTTCTCTCTTATTTTCTATTTTTCCTTTCTTTTTCTCTCTCCTTCAAACTTTCGCACAACCCTTGGACGATTTCCTCTGCTTGCTTGAAGATTTGGACATCTTTTTTTATGCTGTGGAGGAGAGAGACATGATTTGGACTAGATTTATTTCTCTTTTTTTTTCTTTCCTTTGTCTCTCTCTTCTTGCACAAGAAACCCCCCTGGCCAAATTTCTCTTGCTTTGCTTTGACCAATCTTTTAATTTAATGGGAAATCTCCTCCATGCCCTTGATCTTTAAGTGGTTGAAAAATAGGAGAGCAAAAAAAACAGCCATGAGGTTCAAAGTTGAGACCTCCTAGTTAACATGGGATTTTTGCACACCACACAGCTCACCAACTACGCTAAGTAGTTGTTGTTACAAAAAAAAAGAATCTTCAATTACTCAAGGCGGATCCATCAATCCTTGTTGGCCTTTGGAATATTTTTTTGTACCCCTGGGACAATTGCAAAAGGGTTGGCCTACATCTCGGTTTAGTTTTGATTTATTATTCTTTTTCTGGTCCGAAAAAAATAATTGCATGTACGGGTGCCAAAACAAATGCGTACTTTTAATGCAACACATCCATCTTGCTCAGAATTTTGTCCTCTTCGCAGCCATGAAAAGAAACTGGACCTATTTATATGTAAAATTAGAGATATGGCGCCCGATAGTCCTTGAGGCCTTTAAAATACAAAACATGCAAAAAGAGAGTAAAACCCAAGATAGCTCCATTCTAAGTATGTAAAAATGCATGTTTTTATACCCTAGATTTCACACATAAATGTGTTCATCAAAGCTAAGGCCAACCAATAAGCAGAGAAGACCAAGAAGATACCATTTGTAGTAGGGGACCAAAAAAAGGAATCGTCACTGGAAAACAAAGGAATAGGGATTGGTAGAATAATATCGGCAATATCGTGAGGCCACCAATGTCGCACTAATAGAGAATTCCAACATTTGAAAGATGGATTAATGAAATCCGCCACAAAAGAAAGGGCATTTACTGGAAGAGGAAATAGAGCAAATGATGGTTGATACCTAGAAATCCACAGGTCAACCCATGGGTTGATAGAGCGACCATGTCCAACTCTAATGAATAGCCCTCTAATCAACAATTGTCTACCATGAATAATAGATTTCCAACCCCAGGAAGATGATTGGGATAAAGAAACCTGGAAGAAAGAGCAATGTGGGAAATATTTAGCCTTCATTAAGGAACCCCATAAGGTCCCCATAAAGAATGATAAGGAAAAAGAAGTTCCCAAGCCTTAGCTTAGAGAGCCTGATTCAACAAAGAAGATAATTTAATATTCAAGCCCCGATATTTTTTGGACTTGCAAATAGTTTGCCAATTGACAGTATGAATTAAGCTGTGATCTCCATTAGACCAACAAAAAAGAACAGTTCAAGGCGTCAAGGGAACAGAGAATAAAAGAAGGCAACTTAAAGCAAGACATAAAATGAATGGGCATCCTTGAGGCCCCGTTTGTTTAGCGGGGTGCCTGGGGTGGGATTTTAGTTGGAGTGGGACAAACATGGAGATGGGGTGAGAGTTTTTAGCCGACAGGAATGGAAAAGTTATACTTCCCCTTAACTTTACCATTCCACGACTATTAAGGATGGAGGGACCAGGTAAACGTTCCATTCTAAGAAAGATCACGTTGGGTTTTTCCTTCTAAGTGAGAGTGAAGTGAAACGTTTTCTTACCTGTGGGCTAGTATCTAGTCATTGTATGGGTATGGACTAAAGGATGAATATTGGCTGATGGGCTTGGTTGGATGAAGTCTTGTATGGGATGTGGTCTCTCTAATAGATAATGGTTTCAGTATACTTAGTAGTTGGTTCTATATTGTGTAAAATCTATATTATTATCTGTAGACCCATTAACAACTAAGCTCATTATGGGAGAAACATCAGTTGTTTTCTATTTCAGGTTGGTCCATGTTCCTAGTTTAGATAATAGTGTCAATACGTATTAGTTGAAATATTGACAATTATATAGAGAAAGGAACAGACAAGACCAACAAAATGAGAGAAATGGTTGTAGAGAACACTTCGCAATTGTTATTGATTGAAATATGAATCGATCGAATCTTTTATTCGTGCATGATTTGACATGCAATCATGTGAATTATTCTATCATGGATCTATTCATTTTCAGAAAATTGGCAGCTATTTGGTAGAAAGAGTACCTTTTCAAGAGATAAGGCACATCAGGAAATCATTATGGCTGGACAAAGTCAAGGAAAAAGTGTTCTAAGAAGGGTGCCTCTCCACTGCCAATCTATCAATAACTCTTGACACTTTCATAAAAGATGGAAGGTGATTTGTGGAGTTGGTATAGCAATTATAAACTTGTGGAATCCAAGGTTGATTCGAAATCTTAATCATCGTCTCATTGCCTATCTTCCAATAGACAATGTTTTTGAGAGAAGGAAGCCTATGAATGATGTTGTTTCAAGTCCACAAACTAGGTTTGGGTTTCAAATTAGCATCCAACAAATTATGAAGAGGGAAGTATAGATTTGAGAACTCTAACCCATAAAGAATCAGAGAATTAGAAATCAGTCTCCATCCCAAGTGGAGAAGAAGGGCAAGATTGTGATCAAGATTCCACCTAAAACCTAAACCCATAAGAACTTTGAAACAAAAGAGATGGGCAGTGCAACAGGAGTACAAGACAGTTCTCTCTCTCTCTCTCTCTCTCTCTCTCTCTCTCTGCTTGATTTGCTGCCTACCTTAGGTTAGCTTTTGAAAAACGTTAAAGAAAGACGTTGGCGTTCTACCCTTTTCCGCTTCCTACGGTTAACCGTTGCTTGCTTTAGAATTTGAATAAGACCTACCCACCACTCGCTGTGTCTAACGGTCACATCAGCCACCCACAGTGAGAGAGAGAGAGAGAGAGAGATCCTGCATCTTTGCAAAAATATAAAAACTCTGTTTCTGACCCAAGTAATTGACAATACACAATGAAGACAAGATGCACGTAACAAGAAATTTTTCAACCAGAACTGAACAAACAAAACCAACCCAAGCTTATCCTGAAGTTGAAGCAGAGCCCAGTAAAAAAGGATGAACTATTTTCCTTTTATAATCCACTAAAAGTGTGATTAATAATTACAAAAAATAAAATAATTAATATGAGATTTTTACCAGCCTGAAATAAAAAGAAAAGAGGAAAAACTAATGGTGAAATACCTCAGTCGACACCAGTTGGTTGTAATTCTCACAGTTAAAAGACAACATATAGGGGTGTGGGGCGGCATAATTTGAATAGAGAGACCATTTACAGGCACCAGTCTTCAAGAGCTTCCACTGAATCCTCGACTGTCTTTCTTCAGCCTTCCCATCTCCATCTCTTGTGTGTTTTGCGTGGTTTGCTGTCCCTCACTACTCGACCCAGATGGATGCAAACCATACTCACTGGTTGGCCCACTGTATTCGCTGCTTCCGTATTCCCGACTTGCAAGTGCCATCTTCTGGAATTTCTTCATGTCTTCATTATACTGGATTGTGTCATAATCTGAGCTTCCATATGAACCATAAGCAGAGCTGTGTCCAGGTCTAATGCCATCATTCAAATTGGAAAGGGACATGTCTCCTTCCAAGGCCCGAACAATCTGTTCCATTACAACCCATAAGGTGTATTAGTTACAAGGCCAACTACAGAAAAGTATCCAGAATGTGATCATGGTTTATAAAGCATACACACTCCGCACCGAACAAGTCAACGGCCCAGTCCAGTCAAACTCAAGCCAAGAAGATACATTGGTTATAAGAATAAGTCATTACAATCCAAAACCTTGTAAATAGTTGAATTACCTGGCTCATGCGTGGCCGCCGCCTTGCAGAATGACGCACACAAGCAGCTGCACAGGCAACCATGCGTGCCATCTCAGTGGGGTTGTAATCCTTCTGCAGCCGTGGGTCAACAAGGGCGTCGTAGTTGCCATCTTCTAGGGCTCGTGTAAGTAAAGGTCTGGCCTGTAATGCCAAGACGTTTCATTACATTCAAGCTTTGCCACAAGGCTATTCAGCTACGACAAATATTCAATAAATATTGCAGTATCCAAGATCATAACAATCTTGGTTTTAGAACCATGCGAATGTACAGTAGAAGCATTTGCAGACATGTCCTTTCGAAGCCTCCCAACTATTTGAAAAATGAAAGAATGATGCTAATAGGCTATGCAACAGACTGACCCAGTCTACCAAACTATCATCCACGAATGTATGGGTTGAACTAACAGGACGATGCCCAGTAATAAACTCTAGCAACATAACACCAAAAGAAAAGACATCGGATTTATCTGTGAGTTTCCCACTTGCCGCATACTCTGGAGCCAGATACCTGTCAGGTTGAGTGTGTCAGTATTTAGAAGTGGAGCACAAATAGAAATCATGCATGTAGATCATTTTAACATTCCTGACTAGACAATCACCATCAGCTGGGTGCAATACCCTAGAAGATTTGATTGGATCAATAAGCCTTGTACTTGTCCATCTATTATGGTCAGAATCACTGTTAGTTAAAACGCGTTTTCCCGTATGCTACTATACAATACAAAAAAAAAGGGAAACGGCAAAATAATCCGTTTTAAACGCATTTTAAACGGCCATTTTCAACACGTATCCGTTTTTTAAGGGTAAAATAAGAATTTTATTATTAAAAAAAAAAAAACTATTAGTAAAAGTGAAGAGTGAAGACAATATGGTACTTGGTTTTTGGTTTTTAACTTCCATACTATCTATAGGAAAAAAATTCCATCTTCTTACAGCCCATTGAGTAAGGAGAAGCTAAAGCTAGCAACATCTCATTTTCTTGTAGCCCATTGGGCTATTTTATCTTGGGACTCCCAGAGCTTTTGGAACATTAGATGCATGTATACAGGTAATAATCTCTCAAATTGCATGAGTATACTACCGTTTTTTTGGTTTCATTTTTTTGAAAACTACACGTTTAATACTCATACCATTTGTTTTCGTCCGTTTGCCATTCCTGTTTTTTTTACCTTTTTTTGACCATACCGTTCATCGTTTTTATCTGTTTAAAACCCGTACCGTACATTTCTGTTTTTTTGTCGTTCCTGTTTTAACTAACAGTGGTCAGAATATATGGAGGGGGGTGGGGAATGGAACTCTATGAGGGAAAGAGAGAGTCTCCAAAATGCCTGCTTTAACCAATTAGACATAAAAGTAACATCTCACTATATAACAGAACTAAATGCTGAATGACAAACTTTAAACAGAGACCGGGTGAATGCAATTGATCCTTGAACACCTAGTCTAATATAACTAACTAAAAGGGAAACATTGATGAGAGCAAAGATATTTTATGAGCAGTAAGCAGAAATATCAGGACCTTAGGGTTCATTGTTACTTATCAACTAAGGTATCCACGTCCAACAGAGGAGATAGAGAGAACATGCAAGTAAATTGAACTTACCCGAAGGTTCCCATTACTCGGGTAGAGACATGAGTATTGGCATCAGAAGAGAATTTGGCAAGCCCAAAATCTGCAACCTGAGCAAAAACTCAAGTCCATTAGTGAAGCTAACATTAGAAATCAGAGGACACCAGACTGAAAATTTTTGTACCATAGAAGTCAAAGTTAATCTCTTGACCTTAATCTTAGGGTTTTCCTTTTATTTCCTTTCTCTATTTTGAAAATAATTTAAGGCAAGACATTTTTAACTCATAAAGAAATCTACTTGAAAATTTTCATTTCACCAATTAAATTTGCTATGGCAAGCTGCCAACTAAGCATCCGAAACCAATCAGATAACCAATCAAGTTTTTTTACATGCAGGCAGAGAGCTTTTTTTTGTAATTATGTCTTGAAGAAAAAGAATACATGAGTCTGCAGATACTAGGGCAGTATAATTATATCAACAAAATTGAAGAAAACCCAACCTTTGCCTCAAATTTAAAATCAAGGAGAATATTAGCTGCCTTGATATCACGATGAATAATTTTAGGACTGCCTGCAAATATAAGTAAACATAAGTGAGAATGACTCCAACTCCAACCAATGCTTTAGATTAGAGAGCCCCCCCCCCCCCAATCCCCTTCTCTCTTTCCCAATATAAATAAATAAAAGAAGCACCTGCAAGTTATCATGAGTGGATAATAGAGAAAACTCACAATCCTCATGGAGATATGCAAGTCCTTTTGCAGCACCTAGAGCAATCTTTAGTCTAGTGGACCAGTCCATTACTGGCCGCCCCTTCCCTGCAAATAGTAGTTCTCCTTTGATGAGATCTTTGTTGCCAAATTAATAGATGACAATAAGATGCAAGAGGCTCAGCCACTTTATGTCTAGAAGCATGTTATAGGATTAATGAGATCAGCAGAAGCTTGAGTGCCCCAAGTATTACAATATTGTGCTGGGAAAAAACTCACAATAGATCCAAGATTCTAAAATGTGATCAAGATGTAATGACACCAATTAGAATGTAATGGGGGTACAAAAATTCTTGCAACTCCTCAAAATAGCATTAAAAAAAGAAGGATACGAAATGGAGAAAAATAATAAAAACTTCTCATGTTCCTTTATTCTTTTACTTTTTTCAAAAATTATTGACTGATGGTCATATCAGTGATGTATGATAGTACACAACTAGAAAAGAAGGAAAAAGAATTCACTGTAAATTGAGACATACCATGTAAGTGGAACTCCAATGTGTTGTTTGGAACAAACTCATAGACAAGCATTCTTTGGGATCCAGCCATGCAATATCCTACCAATGAGACAAGATGTTTGTGGTGTACTCGACTAATAATCTCAACCTCTGCCTGAAATTCACGATCCCCCTGCCCACTACCAGCTTTTAGCGACTTAATCGCAACCTCTTTCCCATTTGGAAGAACTCCTCTATGGACATATCCAAAACCTCCTTGTCCTAACATGTTGGCATCCGAGAAGCCATCGGTTGCCATCTCTAATTCTTCATAAGTGAATGTGCTCTTTGAGAAACCCAAGGCAATGCCAGGAGATGGTATTGGGTTCTCAGATCCTGAATAATTGGACTCTGACCCTCCACTGCTGCTCAAAAATGGTGGTGGAGGAGGAGGTGGGGGTGTGGGAGTACGTGCTGGTGAATGTGGCGGTCGTGATGCATATGCCAGAGGAGGAGGTGGGGGTGTGGGAGTACGAGCTGGTGAATATGGTGGTCGTGATGCATATGCTGGAGGAGGAGAGGGCTTTGGTGGCATTGTGACAATATTGTCCCCTGAAGGAGGAGCATTGTGCTGCCAATGTTGAGGCTGCCCACCATAAGGTCTATCTGAAGACATGAATCACCACAAGTAAATTAACAAGCAATTCAGCTACATGAACTACAGAATAACAGTAACATAAATAAGATAATTTGCTCCACCAAATATTGTATTATTGTACAGCGTTTAAAATTTTCAGAAACCCACAAATATCCAATCAATAATACTTCCAGATAGCCAAAAATATATGGGTATTGGGAAAAGAAGTCAAATTTTCTCCAGATTTATTATTTCCAAATAAAATTAGAATCTCCCTACTATCAAGAAGTAAAAGCCCGTAAAGTTCAGTCCTTGTTAAAAGTTAAGTATTGAATAAACGTAATTAGAAGCCCAGAAAACAAAATTTTCCCCAGATTCCTGAACTGAAGTTTACAATGTTCATCCAAAATTAAATCTTTTGACAGACAGACTGATAGACACAAAAACATCAGCAATTGACTTGAAAAATGTCATCAAACAATACATCCCATCAAAAATTTCCAGCACAAATTTTGGATCTGCAGATTTCACATATAGTGATTAGCATTCAGAACTGTAATTTAAAAATTGAAACTAGAAGAACAAAGATGGGAAGGGAGGAGGGGGGGGGGGGGGGGACGAATATTGAACTGCAAAGCCCGTATTTGAGAAAATAAAGGCGTTCAATCCAAACTGAAGCACCTAAAGATGAGCTTCTAGATCCCAAAATCCAAAACTTAGGAAGTTTAAGTAAATAGCACTCCAGATCGCCAGAAAATATCTGACCTTTCGGCCTGGGCGGGGGCGGGGGGGGACCGTAGTAATCCAGGGGCACATTATGATCCCTCCTCCTTCTCTTCTTACAACAGATGAATAATAGTAAGCTCAAGAAAACAAGCATAATGACTCCACCAATCGCAATTCCAACTACAACACCCGTTGATACACCAGAAGATGATGAACTGGATGAAGAAGAAGAGGACGGCCGTGGCGGGGAATGTGTCGAGGGACTTTTCCCAGTGGAGGGAGGCGGAGGTGAAGATGAAGTAGTTGAGGGCGGAGGAGGGGAATGTCTAGAAGTGGAAGGAGGCGGTGGAGTTGAGGCAACTGGGGAGGGTGAAGAGGGAGGAGAGGTTGTTGCCGTAGGAGGTGAAGCCTTAGTAGGAGCCGGTGCAGAGGCAACAGGAGCTATCGGAGTCGGAGTCGTTGGCGCCGGAGAGGAAGTATTCGAAGGTGGTGGTGCCAAATTAGAACCATTGGTAGATGGAGGTGACGGAGCCGGAGAAACCCCCACAGTAGGAGACGACATTGCAGCGTTTCCGGTTCAATCAGTTAATTTCACTCAACTTTGATTACTCCTTCGCACCTTCTCCGGTAGGTAATCCAGTGAGTTTTCTCGCCGGGATCCTTCAACACACACTCTCAAGTGGAGACTGCTCCGACTGCGAGATCGTTTCCGTTCTGAAAGGCGAAGCTAACGGAGTCGCCGAGGGAGGATAGAGAGAGAGAGAGAGAGAGACAGAAGGGTATGAAGAATTAATGCTAGAGAGAGAAACTTTACTTTCGGAATTTGGATTCGGGAGTGCTTTTTCCACATGGGAAGGTGAAGTCGTGAAGAAGAATTCTCGGTCCCATAGGTGGGGCCCACAAGACTGGTCCGTGATTTCTGCGTTATTTTGATAAATTTACCATTTTTTTCGTATATGTATATAGTAGGTTACAGCTAGTTTCAAATAATATACAGTAGATAACACGTATTTACTATTTAGACATTGATGGAGATAAAGGTTCTCTATGGCGGTGGCTCCTGTGCTAGACACACAGGGCAAAATGGCAATAGCTAATTAAAGCACACAAAAAAGCATCTATGAAAGTATTATTTTTCCTTTCATAAAGGTAATTTGGTCATTTCATCTGTACATGTTAAGCATAAGACCACATTCCTCCACAAATTTTTTTTTTCCTAATAAAATAATCACTTTGATTTAATATTAAGGCAGGTCAAAAAGAATAAGACCTACCTTTGTTTAATTTTAGTTAAAAAAAAAAAATTAGACCTACTTGGTGGTACGTAATCCAAACCCTTTATTAATTGAGTCATTCTCCAGATATTAATTTAACTTCTTTTTTTTTTTGGGATAAACAGATATCAGTTTGCCTCATTACCTCAGTATGATACACTGATAGTGATACAGTCATAATCCTCTCAAATATAACCATTTTTTGTTTCGGTCTTTTAGGCATCACTATGCCTAATGAAGTAATGTTTCACTATCAAAAATGTATTTTAGGCGTCACCATGCTTAATGAAGTAATGTTTCACTATCCGTCACTTGGGAATAGTGGAAAATGAATGTACATATATCTCAATTGTCAAATTTTGGTCTAAAGTAAACAGGAAAGTTTTTCGAACTTTGAATTCTGATTCAAAGATTTAGTAAAATTATTAAAATACCATCAAATGGAATATAAAATACAAAATGGCTTCGTAACTTTAGCTACTTTCTCTAATCAATTTAAGTTGAATTGTACCAATGGGATGCTTACCCTGGTCTTCTATCACATGGATTAGCTCATATATTATCATGTGGCAGATAATGAAACATTATATTTCATTAGAGTTTGAAGTTTGGACAGGGAAAACACAACTCGTGTATAACAACACCCTAATTTTTCATTTCATTAAGTTAGCATAATGAGAGAAATGCTAACACTGATCAAGCAAGAAAGAAAAAGAAAGATTTGGGGTAATATTTAATTCAAACCAATGCATTTATAAAGGTAGCTCTTGATTGCTCAGATTTTTAATTTCAATATACATCTCAATCATTTAGCTCACATTGTATAGCATTCTTTTCTCATATATTTACAATAGTCTTGTTTGTATATGTAGAATTCTATTTGATCTAAAACTTGGGACGTAAGTAAAGATTTTAAACTCATAACCAGGGGTTGAATAAATCATTGTCAATTGCAATCCGTATCAATTGAAATCAGCCAGAATTGATCCCAAAAACCCTAGAATTGCATTCAACCTCTCCCTTAAAGTTATGAAATCCGACAATCCAATCCCAAAAATCTTAAAATCAATCATTCTAGAAGATCCATATCATGTAACAAGAGAGGGTATGACCTACCTTTTCTTTTTTCTTCCTTTTTTTTTTTTCCTGATATAAAGGGTATAACCTACTTGTGAGCATAATTTGGGACTAAATGATTAGCTAAATTTTCACCATAAAATATTGATATAATCATCCTACCAAAAGAAAACAAATTGACGCAAGGGAATAAGTAGCTTACTTATTAAGATATTAGAGGGTGTTTGGCTGTCGGTGCAAATTTGTCTGGAAATTAAAGAACTTTAATTAATTATTACAAGACAAGAAAAAATAATTCAGACAAAATAAGTGTGGTTTGTTTGGAAATTAAAGAAATTTATTAATTATTACAAGACAAGAAAAAAATTCTTCCAAACGTAGACCAAAGGTTCTCTGATGCGTTACCATCAACCTTACTCTTATATAGTCTTGGGGCTATGATCAGTTGATCACTATCATAGAGCACCTTTTTTACCTTACCACAAAAAAAAAAAACCTTACTCTTATATATATAGCCACTTCCACATTATAGTAGTATGGTCCATTGACGAAACCTTAATGTAATGTATTCTTAATGTAATGTATTATACATGCAAGCTTAAGTCAATACTTAACATCTAATCACGATTAGATTACTGTTTATTAACGTAACTAATTTTTTTAGCATAACTAATTTTTATTAGAAATACGTAATTACTTGTAGGAGAAGATGAAAGATTATTATTATAAATACAAACAGATTACATCAAATATTTAAACCATAATGAAATAAAAAAACTTATGGGAGGAAGAACGCTACCTAGCTAGTGGTATGGTTCCTACATCTAGATATAGAACTAGTGAAATTACTGCCATGTTCCATATGAAATCAAGAATCTCATCCTTAGTGATGCTCTAGTATGTTCATTAGCCCTCGCTCTGATGCAGGGGCTACACGACTAGGTAGCTATCTCTTAATTGCCCAAAAGTTGTTAACATAACCATTTCTTATGTTTGACCTCCAAAAAAATGAGAAAAACCCATTTGGATCTCTTTTATTGAAGCCCTAGACTTTTATAAAGGAATAAACTTAAAAAGACACTCTTTAGGAGTTTGAATGAATCACATATATACATAGTTACATTGCTAAGAAAATTCACTTTCATGTTTTAGACTTTTAGTAATTAAATACGAGTACGATGCAAGATACACTTATAAATAGGGATTATTTTTCTTCCTTTGAGAAGGCAAAACTATTGTATTAGAGATTAGAAATAGAGTTTTTCTTTTTGGGTCAAAGGGGGAGCATGGCACAGGGCAAAGGGTGATACAAAAATTCTTATTTAGGCAGGTCATACAATTCATACATAGTGTTTTGATTCAAGATTTCAATTCTTCCATGTTTTAATAGTTACATATTGTTCCATGGGACAAAAAGCTTGAACCTGATACCTCATAAGAACCTTCACCCAACCGGCCAAGCTCCAACCAATTCTCTTCATATATGGTGTCATAGTTACATCCTTGATGTCTAAATTCTTCCCATACATTGGCGAGGTGGTGCTACTTTCATTCCTCAAATCTATACTTTTTGAGTGTGAGAACACGTACAATTATTGAATTTCAAATGTTTGAGAACATGTTCTGTGAAAATCACTCAACGGGTTAAAGGGTATGCTTAGTGTAGATTCTCTTTCATCATCCTTATTTTTAACTCAATAGAGCTTAATCTTAATATGTATTAAATCCATGTAGCCAACCCCATTAAGTTGAGATAAGGTTATACTTATTGTTGTTATTATAGAGCTTAACTTTAATGTATACATAGATACATATTTTAAGTAATGAGAGTAAATTTGGGAGATTATTTAATTTTGACACTTTCATGGGACTCTCACTCTGTGATTTAGGTGCTTAGGTTATGTCACATGCAAAATTGAGGATCAATCCTCTCCCCCGTAGAAGGAGTAGTTACTCTCCACGTGAGCGATATTCCTGCCACATGTCTTCTTCTTTGGACCCTTTGCTTTGGCATTAGAGAGAGGCAATTCTTTTGCAAGGAGAAGACACAAGGCAGCAAAAAGCTTATGCAGAGCCACTACTCTCCCTTTCTTTTGAGGGGTTAAATAAAGGAAAAATACAAACAACATATTTGACAATAGGATTAGTTTGGTTGTCAAGAATAGATTAGACACAAAAAAAAGAAAAAAAAAAAGGAATTTAAGAGAGATAAACGCATAAGCTAATTATTGCATCATAATTTAAAAAAAAATGATGATTGATTAATACATCTAATACATCTCTCTCTCCTCAAATACAAAAAAAACTCTTTTACTTTCTATTTTCATTTCTTAACAATCAAATTAGGCCTAAAAAAACCGAGAAAGATCCCCAAAAATGGAGTAGGGATTGCTGTGAGGCCCATATGACCATATTGATATTCTCTTGTCTCAAATAAAGTGTGACTCTCTATTGGATGAATCGGTCACCCACCCTCTTATTATTGTAAACTCCCACTCTTACGTTGTGGTTAATTTTTACCCATAAAAGAATGTTTAAGTAAACTAATTTATGCTCTCTTTGCTTCCTTTCTATTTTAAATTTTCTTTAGTTTCATTAAATAAATCAACTTCTTGTCCAAAAAAATTGAAAATAAATTAACAAAATAGTTTTTTTTTTTGTCAATATATTGAAATTTCTTGACTGCATTCATTAAATATAAATAAAAATCCATTTAATTATTCTTTGCCTTCTTCTTTCGTAGTGGTCGACCATATGGCTTGGAACAATACATCGACAAAGCCAAAACACCTCTTTTTTTTTAAATAAGTCAAAACATTATAAAATGTTGAAGCATGTGAGTGGCAGCCGGCAAGACGGCAAGTTGCTTCACAGATTTTTCAGTCAAGAGAGAGGAATCAATCATGATTGGTCATGAAAAATTTTTAGCCACCTCCCTATACCATCACCACCACCATCATTACCATTGCCGCCGCCACCACTACCATCACTATTGTTACTAAAAAGAAGAAATATTTCTGTTAACATGTGTTTCATACCTTTTTCTATTTTTTTATTTAATTTTATCATACAATTTTTTTATATAAAAGTAATCCAAATCAATAGAAACATAAAAATTATTTCTGAATTAGAAAATACCTATTTAGAATAGAAACTTTGCCATACAACCCTTTAATGACTTTTAAATAAAAATTAAACATGAAAACATAGGATTTTGATCCTCTCCGATAATCATGGATGCCTACTTACATCAGATGATTCTAAGCATACCAAGCACACACCCCAACACCTTAATGCACATCTTAAAAGATTCCTAGTCATCAAATATGCATTAGACGCCCAACACAACTGGAGAGGATTTGAATCTTAGGGGGACATCTTCTTCTTCTTTTTTTTTTTTTTTTTTTTTTTTAATGATTGTTATATCTGAGGATGTTTCTGCAAGTAGAAGGCACCCAGCTGGACACACGAGAGAGAGAGAGAGAGAGAGAGAGAGAGAGAGAGAGAGAGAGAGAGAAGCTTAATTTAATTGATATATAGTTTATCTATTTCTTGCTAGGGTGACATCTAAACCGCATGGGTAGGGCCACTTCAAGGTGAAGATGGGCCCATTGAAAGGTAGCTATAAGGAGAGGAGCAGAGGAATATAGAAACCTGGTTCAATACAACTGAGCAGCGTTTGGTTGCATTCAAATAAATGACTCGTTACCAGATAAGATGTTTACCTGTTATCTGTTGTCATGTTAGGATGCATGATGGGGAAACCAAACCAAACCTGCTCTAATGTTCTAAGCTTTAAACTTTTAAAGCTGAGAGCTGGGGCCTGGGGATAACATTCAAATCTAAAGGCGTCTCACACTGACCCACCTTGTTATATAACCTATTAAAATCACCGTCTTTCTTTCATTAATCATAAAAGTGCTTAAAAGTGTAGGGTAGGACTCTTATTATCAAAAAAGTGTAGGGTCGGGCCCTCAGCTGGTTCAAAAATCTTACTCTTGTGGTGGGCACATTCTTAAAACCATAGAAAACAAAGGTACAAACGGCATCTGTATACCTAATCCTTTTCACCTTCTCCCAACCATATGTATCTACAATATGGGTAAGGGTTCTCTGAATGGAAGATGTATCCCACACCAAGATACATCGTAATTTTTTATTTATATTTTTAAGAGAGAAAAAGGAACGATAAACAATACTTATGTGAGATGGTGTAGGCCATAGAGAACACCTCATACTCAGAGAGTATTTTCTCTTAAAATGTGAATAGTGCAAGCAATCGATTCTTGGTCGCATGGTCCTGCACAAGAACAAAGGCCAATGAGAGTGCCCGTTAGAACATCAACGTGAATTGATTTTTTTATTTTACATAAGGTGAAGTGGTAATTTTGCCCACCTTCATGATTTGGCAATTTTTTTTTCTCATGAGCGTGATATGGGGTTTTTTTTTGGGGGGTGGGATGTGTTGACGAAAAGGGGTGGAGGGGAGTACTTTTATATCTTGAAATATCAAAATCAGAAATATTGACTAAATCGAACTGAAAAACCTGAATTAAAATGGACCAAATTCATTATCAGTCAACTTTTGTTTTGGCTTTCTAGAAACTCAAAAAGAGAAAATGACCGAAATAGATATTTGTACAATATTTTTAATTTTATACGTTAAAAGCTGAAACTAAATCAATAACAAACCAATAAGAGCCTGTTAAAGAAAATAGATAAGAAGCCAAAATTGACCGAACTGAAACCAAAACCAAATAAAAAATGGCAACCTGGCAGTCTCTCTTTTTCTCAAAGTTCATAATTTTGTATTTATAACAAACAGCCTTCAATCTTCATGCTCAGGTTTATGAACGAAGTAGTATCACTCATACAACTTGTTACAAATAATATCATTACAAAACTCTCACATATAGATATAGTTAATTATCTAGACATTAATATACTTAATGAATTTTCTTTTCTTCTCATTAAAAAAAAAAAAAAATAGTTTAATGGTCTGATTTTGATTTAATCTGATAAGTGCATAAAATCAAATCAGTCCAATTGGACAGTTGAGCTGATCACATCTACTGATGCTCAATGGGGCCCAATCATCTTTAGCCCCCAGACTGGGGGCTACGGTTGTAGGATTACGCATGACAGGATGAGCAGTTACGTAGGGAACCATTTTGTGATTGAAGATGAGGATGTAGGACCCATTATTAGGTGGTTCCCATATGCGTATGACCCAGGATAATAAATAAATGCTTTGGTGCAACAACCCTTCTTTTGTCATTCCTATGCTCAGCGTGATTTGTGTCTTTATGAAAGAAATTAAGGTAATAAAGAAGTACAGAAAAAGGAGAAGTTAGCATGTGATGAAAATAAAGGCATAAGAAAGATTCCTCTATTTTTAGTTACTATAATAAATGTAAAGGACCAAGACATAAAGAACATAAACATGAGACTGCACAGTGCACAACACCATTGCTAAACCAACCCCACCACAGTAGTAACACTACTGTACTGCACTTGCTTCAATTTTTATTTAGGAAGTTGGAACCAAGAGGGAATTGATCTACTCCTCCATTTATCAATCCAAAATGTCAAGGATTCACATTCACATTCATTGTGAACCAAAATTATTTTAAAGCATACTTCAGGGTTTAGGGTTGGTAGCATCTAAGGGGTGGACTATTGGTGAAGTATGGTTCTCATGCAAGGATTTACTTCAACATATTCCACAGTCTTCCCATGTGTCTTGGCTGCTTCTTTCATTTCATATCTTTTGGGAAATCTATGATACTTTTGGTTCCTTAATGTATATGTATAAATGTACTAGTTCTTTTTTTCTTTCACTTTTGGCTCTTTAATGTATATGTATAAATGTACTAACTCTTTATTATTATTATTATTATTATTATTTTGTTAACCAAGGTGTCCGGGCCAGCTTACGTGCACTTCGACTAATCCATGGAGAGACTAGTACAGTAATCCACCGCCACGGTTTCCACTTAAATCGTAGATACACAGATGGGGAATCGAACTTGAGACCGTACACATATCCACACAATCCTCAATTCGCCTTAACCGTCGGAGTAACCCACAGATAGGTCAAAAAAATGTACTAACTCTAATCCTCTCTTGTTATGTTTAGTGGAGATGGCTAATAGTGCTAGGTTTGGGGTGTCAACTCCTTTTTCTTCTGACTGTCTGCATATGTAATTTGCTTTCTTATTTAATACAAGTTTTTAAATCATTGGAAAAAAGAAAAATTATTTTAAAGCCATATATGAATATCTAACAAAATGGAAAAACATTCCCAAGGCCGCTGTTCTTTTCTTTTTCGGCCAAATAACCTCTTGCGAATCTGTCTAAGCCTCTATGGTGTTGCTTCCCATTGGCACTACTCCATCAATTCCTTCTTGTAATCCCCAGAGCTTCTGCTTCTTAGGCACATCTTGATGCGAATACTTTAGCTCATGAGAAAGTTATTAGAGTAGATATGGATGTCACAGTGAGATCTTAGTCGTCCATATTCATGGTATTTTCTTTGTAAATCGTTCATTCAGCTTGGGGTTGAGAGAGTGCACAGTAATGATCATATATAAATATATTTATATGCATGCATGTAGTGTCTTTGATTGAGGTATTGGCCGGATTATATCTCGATCAAGGTTGATGTCAATACTGGGGATCGGTATTGTATCAAGGGTAAAATCGTAAAGAAATCTGATTTTTTCTTTAATGAAAAGCATAGGTAAACCAATTAATCCAAGCTGAACCGGATTACTGTCGTATAGATATGTCGCCAACTTTCTTGGAGTCAGTGGGATTGGGATAGGAGAGGCAAAGGAGACTTTTCCAAGGGGAGGAGCAAAGATAGACATAGATCTACGGCATACCCAACCTTTTCCCAACATTGTTTTTTTATCATCCAGGATTGAATCATGAGGGGATTCAGCTCCACTTCTTAATGCCCATCGCCCAGGTCGGCTTACGATGCGTTTGGTTGCGTAAATCAAATGGTGCATGTATCCAATATGGATGTCAATCTTTTGAGAGACATTCTTCTGAACTACCCTAATCTGTGCAGTGATTTTTCTTGTAAAACTGTTTGGTTACCCTAATCCTGTGTAGTGATTCTTCCTGTAAAACTGGGGATTGGTGTTGTGTTAATGAGATTGTCAAATCAATTATTGGTTGGATTAGCTGTGTCCCCTAAAACCTGTGAATTGGTGAGGCATCTACACTAAGCTATGTAGCACGATCACAATTTCTATTAAGGGAAAATAACCCATCTTAGAGGCCACTGTGTTATGGGCTAAGCATTCTTGGTTTTTAACAGTGTAATGCTTAGTATATATGGGTTATGGGCTAAGAAATCCTGGTTGAATAAGCATATTTCTGTTTTCTTGTATTCTGGTAATCAATTATTTTAATCCAGATCTGAATTCCTGTTTCCTCTGCAGTTTTATTACCCTTCTTGAGGCCTGCAGATGTTTGGGAGCTAAATTTCAGTACTCTAATTCCGTAACTCACGCCATCCTTCAATGTCCAATACATTTTTTGAACCCTAACTTCTGTCATCCAATTTGTTAGTCACCACTATAAACCACTCCATTCTAACATTGTTTAATACAAAATCAGAGACCATATCTTGTCTGGCCGCAGGCCATTTAGAAAGGGCAATTGCACCCCCTTATCAGAGGTGGTTTCTAGACACATTTTGGGGACTGGTTGGACTACTTCTGAAGATTGTTTGATCAGATTTTCAGGCCTAACTAACTAACTTATTAAAAAAAAAAATATATATATATATATATATATATAAATAAGAGATTGTCTTTTAATGGTGGTGAAAGAATCTTAATCTATACCATGGTTTCAAGCATTGATATCGACTGAG
>NC_056562.1:23199756-23215365 GCF_013358625.1 Macadamia integrifolia
GGGAGAAGAGCATGGGAGAATTTTCCATAAGAAGCAAGTAGGAACTATTCCATAGTCACAGGAGATTAGAAGGGAAAGGGTCTGGAATGGATTCATCTTTTTTCACTCCAATAAAAGCGTCTTCTTCTGCTTAGATTTCTGAACCAGAATTAAAAAAACTCAAAAGAATAATTTAAACAGGGATCAGTTTCAGACGCCAAGTAAGATAACTCATTGACGTTTTCATTCCCTATTAAACCCTAGCAAAAGAAGCAGATCCATCAAAACGAAGGAGAAAGCGGTAGAGAGAGAGAGAGAGAGAGAGAGAGAGCAGAATCGTCGGCCGTATAATACTAGTTCGATGGGCGTGTAGAGTCGCTTGTGAGTTTCCTTCGTTGCTGGGTTCTCTCTAGCGATATTGAGAGGAGCAGCAGAAAATCGTGGATTGGGTCCCTTCTCAAAGAATGTCTTCGACTTTTTCCTTTTACATTAGGGTATTCGAATGTCTCTCAGATCTGAATATTGGTATTGACATAAATTCAGATTTGAAAGTCCTTCCGTGTAATTTGGAGATTCATTGGAAACATGTACCACCCTTATGAGGGTTATCCTAGTGGAGTGGAGAAAATCAAAAAATTAAGAATTGTAATTATAAATAATGTTTTCTTACAAATTTACCCAACCAAACACATCATTATAGTTACTTGGACAAGCGACACATGGTGAAGCGATGAACCAACGGTTTGAGAAAGACATTGAAAATGAGGCAATACCAAAGGCTCGGAGAATGAGACATCAAAAATCATTGGATCATTGCTTCACCATGTATCGCTCGCCCAAGTAGCAATCGACAAGACCTAGGCGATTGGCTAAGATTGTGTTTGATAGCCAATAGAAGAAAAGAATAGAAAAGAAAAAGTGTAAAAATTATGTTATTTTTTTTGTTTAAGAAATTCTCGTAGTGCTTGGCATGTCTGAACCAAAAGAAAATTCCTTTTCGAATTTTAAAATTCACCTTGAGAAAGATGAAGATTTTTTTTTTTGTCAAAAAAAATCTTACCAGGAACACTAGAAAACGTAAAAAATATAAAAACTTTTTTTTCTTCTAATGTTGGCTAACATACATATTTTTATTTTATTTTCTTGCTATTTTATTTATTTATTTTTTACTTCTCTTTTTTTGATTTTTTATTTCTTCTCTTTTCCTAGATTTTTTTTTTTCCTCGTCTTTTCTAGATTTTTTTTTCCTTTCCTTCACTTGACTACCAAACACAGCTTAAGGAGAAGAGCCAGAGTGAGAGGATTTAAAGGATTTAAGAGCTTGTCCACGGTGCTGGAAGCAATAAGAAGAAGAAGAAGAAGAAATGGTTTTGGGGAATGGGGTTTTCATATCCATTATGAAAAGGGGCTTCAGGCGTCTATTTGGATTTGGGATGCTGCTGCTTCCCACCACTTCTCAGATTTTGGTATGTAATAAATCATCCAAGTCCGATCCGTTGCTCCTCAGATTGCTTCAAGAACCGATCTCCAGATTCAAAATAGCTCTGGACCTCGAAGAGGATTTGACTCTCCCTAACGATCCCTTCTTTTGGAGACCCCTTATCACTGCCCTCAGGTCGTCTTCTCCTCAGAAAGCCCAGCTGGTAATGTTCTAGTGTTGCACTCACCATCTCTCTTTGGGTTATGAATTTCTCTCTTCCATGAAAAAAAAAAAAGAAGACAATTTCTTGTCCTTGTGATTTTATATTTCCTGGGTGTATCATAATCGTGAGTCTTCTTGGAAATCATGGACTGTTCCACCTTTTTCTTTTCCTTTTTTCCTTTTAGCTTAGTCAGAGCCCTTCATGATCGTTGGTTATCTGGACACCAATTTGTCATTTATAAACTCAGAAGCAGTAATTCAATTTCTTCTTAAAATTTGGATTTCTTTGGCACGATATTTTGATTCATTTATTAGTTTGTTGTATTGCCAGCAAAGTTTATTTCCCATATGGGAGATTTGGTCTGCAGTCCCATTCTCAGAGTCAGGACTGAAGATGAGAGTTTTTTTTTTAGGATACATGATTGGTTAAAATGCATTTTTTGTTTTAGAATGACTTAAGCATTTTATCGAACATCTCATGGGAAACATCTACTATTACAGTTGCAGATAATAATACAAACACAAATCATACAGCTGAAAGCCTGGATCACCTGGATTCATAAAATCTACAATACAATAGAGCAGTTGATAACACAAACACTATTACGGAACCTTCAGAGCTGAAGTCGATGAACTTGTTCTTGTCTTTGTCCTTGAGGGTTGGTCGGGACACTGAACCGTTGGAGTTTCTCCCTCACAAATTTATTGTAAATGAAAGCATCACCTCTGAACTGGGGAAGAACCAACACACCACCAATGCCAGCTTCATATTGTACCATATCAGTTATCTTTTTATTTTATTAATTTTGTTTTAGAAAAATATAAATTGAATCATTGTGTTGGTGTACGATGTCTTGTATTCCGTCAGAGTTTAATCCAGGGAATACTGGTGCAGTACCTCGACAGACAGGATGGCGGTCCCGCTAGCTGGTTAGCAGGCTGTGGGGGTTGCAAGGGGGGGCAGGAGGCCCTCCTGCATGCGCCCCTCCACTCGAATTTTTTATTTGAGGGCAATTGTGTACTTTTCGGATTAGGGTTTTTTCGCTATATATTTGTAGCAATGGTTTCTTTCTCTGTAATAAAAGCAATACTGAGATGTGTGAGGGACGAGCACTGTAACCTATTCTCCATTGATAGTGAAGCAGGATCTCATCTCACCGGGGACGTAGGCAATCTTGCCGAACCTTGTAAATTTGTGTGCATTGCTTGTTCTTGTTTTTCCATTATCCTCTGTATCATTTTAGGGTTACGTTTCTACAAATTGGTTTCAGAGCTCTAGGTTTTCGTTTTCTAGGGTTACTATCACGATGGTAGGGAAGGGATCGAATGTCAAATATGATATCGAGCGGTTCAATGGGAAGAACAATTTCACCCTTTGGCATTAAAGGATGAAGGATCTTCAGATACAACAGGGTTTGGCGAAAACATTATTGGGGAAGTCGAAGAAACCTGCAAAAATTACTGACGAAGATTGGGAAGAGATGGAGGAAAAGGAGGTAAGTGCTATTCGATTGAATCTTTCTAATGATACCCTACAATATGTTGTGGGTATCGAATCTGCACCGTAGTTATGGGAAAAACTTGAAAGCATCTACATGACAAAGTTTTTAACAAATAAGTTGTTCGTGAAGAAGCAATTGTATTCTCTACAAATGGAGGAAGGTACCGATCTATTAGAGTATCTTAACATATTCAATCAGATCGTAAGTAAACTTACAAACCTAGAGGTTAAGATCGAGGATGAAGACAAGGCGTTATTGTTGTTGTCGTCGCTCCCAGAATCATATGATCACCTGGTAACGACTCTCTTGTACAGGAAGGAGGCCCTTGAGATGGATGAAGTCGCGGCTGCCCTTATGTCCAATGATACAAGGAAGAAGACCAGTAGTACAAAATCTCAAGGAGAAGGTCTTTTCGAAGGTGACAAGGAGCAGAAAAGAGGGAGATCAAATCAGAAGGGATCTGGGAAGAGTCGATCGAAATCAAAAGGGGCAAAGACAAAGGTCTGTTGTTACTATTGTAAGAAGAAAGGTCATCTGAAGAGAGAGTGCTTGAAGAGGAAGGCGGACCTGAAGAAGAAAGGGGTAGATAAGGCATCTGAGGAAGCTAGCGTGGCTGATAGTTCGGATGGAGATGATGGAGATGTACTCTCTATATCATCAGGTAAGAATCAACCTTTTGGTTCTTGGATTTTAGATTCTGGATGTTTATATCACATGTGTCCACATAAGGATTGGTATGATACATATTAACCATATAATGGTGGGTCTGTCCTAATAGGGAATGATGCTGTATGCAAGACCATTGGAATAGGCACTATCAAAATCAAGATTTTTGATGGGATAATAAGAACTTTAGCAGATGTGAAAAATGTACCAGAATTAAGAAAAAACTTAGTATCTTTGGGGGCACTTGACTTAAATGGCTGCAAGTACATAGCAGAAGGTGGAGTTCTCAAAGTTATTAAGGGTGTCATGGTTGTCATGAAGGGACAGCTAACTGGAAACCTATACGACTCATAGGGAGCACAGTTACAAGTGGAGCATCTGTGACTATAGGTGTAGGATCTGATACAGATGATACCTATCTGTGGCATATGCGGTTAGGGCATATGGGAGAAAGAGGATTGATGAAGCTTCATAAAAGAAAACTGTTGAAGGGAGTGAAAACTTGTAAACTGAACTTCTGCAAGTATTGTGTGTTCGGAAAACAGTGCAAGGTTAGTTTCAAAACTGCAAAACATAAGAGTAAAGGGGTGTTTGATTATGTACACGGTGATGTATGGGGTCTTTCAACAACAAAATCTAAAGGTGGGGCAGAATACTTCGTGACCTCAAGGAAAGTCTGGATATACTTCATGAAGCATAAAAGTGAGGTGTTCACTAAATTTAAGGAATGGAAGGCTGAGGTAGAAAGGAAGACAAGAAAGAAAATTAAGTACTTGAGAACAGATAATGGAGGGGAGTACACGTACAAACCGTTTCTAGAATTGTGTAAAGCTGAAGGGATTGCACGTAACTTTACGGTTCCAAAGACACCACAGTAAAATGGTGCAGTTGAAAGGATGAACAGAACACTTTTAGAAAGAGCTCAGAGTATGAGGCTGAATGCAGGGTTGAGTAAGAGATTTTGGGCAGAAGCAGTGAATATGGCATGTTTCCTCATCAACAGGTCTCCATCAAAGGCGATTGATTGTAAAATTCCCGAAGAGGTATGGACAAAAAAACCAGTAGATTATTCTATTCTAAAAATATTTGGTTGTCCAACCTATGCACATGTTGAGAGTAAGCAGCGTTCCAAGTTAGACTCAAAGTCTAAGTTGTGCATCTTTCTTAGTTTTAAGAAAGGCGTAAAGGGATTCGAGTTGTGGGATCCAGGTTCACAGAAAGTTGTAGTTAGCAGGGACGTTGTGTTTGATGAGTCTCATATGGTGAAATCAAAATGTAATTCACAAACAGTTGGTGAAAATAAAGAAGGTTCTACTGTGCAGGTGGAGTTAGGTGAGTCAGAAACAACAAGAGCAAATGAGTCATCCAGTGACTTACCAGAACAATAGGAAGCAGTAGAAGTTCCCTATACTGTAGCAAAGGGTAAAGGGAAGCGTACTCACAAAGCACCTGTGAGAAATGGGTTTGAGGACATGGTTGCCTATGCCTTCACTATAGGTACAAGTGATTCATCTTCCTACCATGATGTTTTGAGTGATGCACAATATGATAAATGGATGGCAGCTATGATGGAGGAAATGGAGTCTCTGCAGAAGAACAAGACTTGGGAGATTGTGGAAAAACCCAAAGGAAGAAAAATCATTGAGTGTAAATGGGTATTTCGTAAGAAAGAGGCAACATCTGAGAAAGAGCGTGAAAGGTATAAGGCCAGACTTGTAGCCAAGGCTATGCACAGAAGGAGGAGATAGACTACAATGAAATATTCTCTCCAGTGGTGAAACACACTTCAATCAGGGTTCTACTTGCTTTGGTGGCCATGTATGATTTGGAGCTTGAACAGCTTGATGTGAATACTGCATTTTTTCATGGTGACTTGGAGGAACAGATTTACATGGAGCAACCTGAAGGTTTCAAGGTGCAGGGAAAAGAAGATCATGTTTGTCTGCTTAAGAGGTCGCTTTATGGTCTTAAGCAATCTCCTAGGTAGTGGTACAAGCGCTTTGATTCCCACATGATGAAGATTGGCTACACAAGAAGTGAGTATGATAGTTGTGTTTATTATAAAGTGTCAAGTGATAATTCCATTATTTTGTTGATGCTTTATGTTGATGACATGCTCATTGCTGCAAAGAACAAACATGATATAGTCTCTTTGAAGTCTTTATTGAGTGCTGAATTTGAGATGAAGGATCTTGATGCTGTTAAGAAGATCCTTGGCATGGAAATCCTTAGAGATAGAAATGCAGGTAAACTTTGGGTAACTCAGAAGAGGTATATTGAAAAGGTGCTAGAGCGTTTCAATATGGAAAAGGATAAGCCAGTTAGCACTCCGTTAGCTAGCCACTTCAAGTTATCTGAAAGGGAATGCCCTACACCACATGAGGAGTTAGAGCATATGTCTCAGGTCCCCTATGCTAGCGCAGTTGGGAGTCTCATGTATGCTATGGTTTGTAGCAGGCTGGATTTGTCTCATGCAGTCAGTGTTGTTAGCAGATACATGAGTAATCCAGGGAAGGAGCATTGGAATGCAATCAAGTGGATCTTCAGATATTTGAGCAAGACTAAAGATATAGGTGTTATGTTGAGTGGCAAGGGAAGTTCTATAGAATTGGCAGGTTATGTTGATTCCGACTATGCTGGTGACTTAGACAAGAGGAGGTCTACTATAGGGTATGTATTTACATTGGTTGGTGGACCTATATCATGGAGGGCGATGCTTCAGTCTACAATTGATTGTCCACTACAGAGGCAGAGTACATGGCGGCAGTTGAAGTTGCCAAGGAAGGAGTTTAGTTGGCTGGATTGGTTCGTGAGTTGGGGTTGGAGCAAGGAGGTACAGTGTTACATTGTGACAGTCGGAGTGTCATACATCTTGCAAAGAATCAGGTGTTTTATGCAAAGACAAAGCATATTGATGTCAGATTTCACAAGATCAGGAGCTTATGTCAGAAGGCAGTATTCACTTGAGAAAAATTCATACAGATCTCAATTCTGCAGATATGTTTACCAAGCCAGTTACTACAGAGAAGTTCGAGTCTTGTTTGGACTTGGTTAATATTACTCACAGTTGAAGATGAGGGATGCACCAAATAGGTGCGGGTTTGTACCTCTTATGAGGTACGGGGATGAAGACGTCTACATGTTATCTTTACAAGAGGCTCGACAAAATTCAAGCCAAGGTAGAGATTGTTGGTGTACGATGTCTTGTATTCCGTCAGAATTTAATCCAGGGAGTACTGGTGCAGGATCTCGACAGGCAGGACGGCGGTCCAGCTAGCCAATTAGCGGGCCATGGGGGTTGCAAGGGGGGCGGGAGGCCCCTCCGTATAGCAGGGGTGTAGGGGGCACAAACCCCCGCTCGAATTTTTTATTTGAGGGCAATTGTGTACTTTTCGGATTAGGGTTTTTTCGCTATATATTTGTAGCGAGGGTTTCTTTCTCTGTAATAAAAGCAATACTGAGAGGGTGAGGAACGAACGCTGTAGCCCTATTCTCCATTGATAGTGAAGCAGAATCTCATCTCACTGGGGACGTAGGCAATCTTGCCAAACCTCATAAATCTATATGCATTGCTTGTTCTTGTTTTTCCATTATCCTCTGCATCGTTTTAGGGTTGCGTTCCTACATCATTGTAGATATATCAACATTCTACAATCAACAATAGTTTGACTTTGAGATTGATTAATTTAGTAAGAAAGAGAAAAGAGAAAGAAAGAGGATAGGATTATTTTTACCATTGGAGAAGGGGTTCAAGAGGCATTTCAAGGAGAGTGAGGAAGAAGTATAAGATCCAATATGCTAACCAAAAAGACAAAGAAGAAACAAGACACATAATGGTGGAAAAAGGGGAAAAATCAAGCTTGAGAGGAAAGGGAAGAAGAAAATACCAAAAAAAGAGATGTCAGTGACTGCAACTTGTTCTTTCTTGAGCCTTTTGTGATAATAAGCCGCAACGCAGATGCTGCCTAAAGGTCCCTTACTGGAGAGCAGAGTTTGGGAGTAGAACGTTTCTCCCTTTTCACTCCCTATTTTTTCTAGAAGAAAAAGAAGACTAAGTAAGTGATAGTCACCCTGAATGTGAACCAGTCCAACTAAGCTTAACAAAAGGGGCCATGTTGAGCATAGGCCATCGGTGTTGTCATTGTTATCAACATGGTGAGTTGGCCAACACATTCACACAGAGGATACTTGTGGTGGTATATTGTTGGTCATCACACTCACTCAGATAGACTGGATAGTAGGACGGTTGGTCTGGTATGTACAGCTTGTGGTACCACTTATGGTACTGCTTGCCGTATAGGCTGCTCTTCTTGCTGTTAACAGCACTTTCCTTTTCTCTTTTGGAGGTTTCAGGCCTAGCTTGACGCAGCAGTAGTGACTGCTTTTCATGCTAGCATTCGGACTGCTTTTCTTGCTATTGTGGGCTGGGATTGCTGTCATGCTTTTAGCTGAGTGCTTTCCTTGCTTGGCGCTTTCCGAGCAGTGAGCTGAGTTGGCAGTTATGGAGTTCTGAGTACCTTTGGGATGCACGGTGATTGTGTAGAGCTACTCTGATGACAGTAGGCATGTTTATGGAGAACATAGTGATTTTCTAGTGTTGATTTGAGAAGCTGTTACATTGTCCACACAAGGAAATTTCCACTTGATCTCCTGGGGATCATGTAAATGCTTTTGTTCTTAATTCTTATTGGGAATTTGCATAATTTACATTATATGCAAGTTCATAAAAATACCCACATTTCCTTTATATCCATTATATCAGCAATTCAGTTTTCTGTTGTTTTAATTTGACTCTCTTTTTTTCCAAAATATCTTCTCACATGTGACAGTAAATTTTTGGCAGGAGTTTTTTTAAGCATAGTTTTTTCCCATCTTAACACTGAAGCTCTTACTCTATCTCATTTAATAATTGAAACTGTCTTAAGAGGAGGCAACATAATTTGTGGGATTATATCTTGAATTCCATTGCTAAACTTCTGGTCCAATTTAACTGTTAACTAACCAGGTCTTGGAATGGAGGTTAGAGAAAATGCTGGAAAAGAATGACAGAGATCATTGTTGTTATTCTGAGCTTATTTCTCTCTGCGAGAAAGCTCAGAATGTCCCATTTGCAATGCGGGTCTTTACTTCCATGGAGGCTCACGGAATCAGACCTACTTCCACAGTTCTCAACTCTCTGATCTCTACTTGCTTGTCTTCAGGTAATGTAATGACAGCCCTCAGCTTGTTCGAGATCATGGAAAGATCTGAGGAACACAAACCCAGTTGTGGCACTTATAATGCCTTCATATCTTTCTACTCAAAATTGGGTGATGCTAAGGCCATGCAAGCCTGGTTCTCAGCTAGAAAGGCTGCTGGGTTTTGTTCAGATATTCAAACTTATGAATCTGTCATCATAGGCTTGGTCAAATCAAAACACTTCGATCCTGCTGATAGGTTTTACGAAGAAATGATGATGTCAGGAATCACGCCTACAGTAGCCATACTGGAAGCTATGCTTGATGGATTATGCGAACGCAAGAAACTCAGTAACATTAAAGTGTTTTTGAAGTTCATATTGGATGGAGGATGGGGACTGAATGGTAAGATGGTAGAGAAGCTCCTTGCTTTGTATTTGGAACAAGGGAAAGTGGAAGAGATGGAGGAACTACTAGGAGTTCTAAAAATGTCCAATCCAGACCCAGGAGTTCTGCCACAGGTGCACTGTGGGATTATAAGGATGTATGCCACAGCAGACAGATTGGATGATTTGGAGTATTGTGTTGGGAGAATGCTGAAGCTAGGGATGTCATTCACCTGCCCCGATGACGTTGAGAAGATTATATGCTCATACTTCCGGAGGGCCGCCTATGAGAGGTTGGAAATGTTTCTGGAACGAATACGGGGATCTCACGTGCTCACAAAATCCACTTTTGATTTATTAGTTGCCGGTTATCGAAGAGCTGGGCTATCTGAGAAATTAGATCTGGTGATCAAGGATAGGAAGTTGGCTGGATTTTCTTAGTGCTTGAGTGGCATTCTGCAATGCATCATGTTTCCCCTTCATGTGCTATATCTGTAGTCTGCAGTTTTGTCAGTAGCAGACACACAGGTTATATGTTGTCTGTATCCTATCTCTGTGGGTCAGTTTATTTGAGGTACATTTGTGCATTGCATTTGATGCACTGGAATTGGTTCAACTGCTGCACTTAGCTAGCAAATTATGAAGAATGGTGATTGTGAGGAATTCCCTCGACAAAGTTCCACCCTCTGGGTTGGCTATGGTCATTTGATTTTGATAGGTACCAAATGTCATGAGTGAAAGGGGCAAGGGACAAAGGATCACATTTGCAGTCACTGGAGAAGATTATGGCATTCCTGATGGGAATGTGGTTTATTTCAGTTTGCATCTTGAGGTCAATGAATTTTTGTACAATATCTTATTATTCTCAAGTCCACAAGGGGGGGAAGATTTTGAGGCTCTGCTTCAAAATTTGAACAGAATGCATGCTGAAATCACAGAGATTGGTCCAGTTGCTTCTAAGTGGAAGAATGAAACTTCATTAACTGGCAGTGTTAGATTCTCCAGTGCGCGAAAAGCTGCTCCATTCTAGGAGAATGAAAGAAAAGTGGAAGGAAGGTGAGGGGAAAAATGATCTTGACCGAGATGCCCTAAAAGCCTCATTATGTTAGAAATATCCAAAGATGAAATTTGATTAATAAATTGCATTTCTAGTCTAACTCTGGAATGATTGCCTAATCAAAACAGAATAAACGACCAAGGCTCCTAGTTGGAAGGTGGCATCACATACAAAAATTGGTTTACCAACATGTTAACGGTTGAATATCCCCCTAATGAATAAACAGAAACAGAGTAAGAGAATATGCAAAGAAAAGAAATGTGTAGCAGATGTAATGATTTTGCATATTATTCATATACCGAATTTTATACATAGGCAATGGCCTAAATTGGGAGTAATCTGTTCAAAATCAAGAAACATTTAACCAGACTCAATCCCTTCCCTTCTAGACTTGAATCCAATGAATATCAAAAGCAGAACAGAAACACAATGGCAACAATGGGCAAATGCATATTTGATTTTAGACTCAACCCCGCTCATTGGGATAGCGACCGAAGGCCTGCTTCTAGATCTTTAAGGGTGATTGTAATTAGCTTATCTGCATCTTCAGAATCAGAATCAAGCCTAAGGTCCAGGTTCTCTCTAGCGTTGACAAGCAATGAATCTATTAGGCCTCCATTCATTTCCTTGCGCTGCTTCTCTGTCGTTCCTTTCTCTATCAGATATGTGATGGCATCCACAGTACATGATGGGTGCAACTTGAACCCATACAGTGAACTGCATTCTTCTTGATTTTTCAGATTTAGAAGGAGCATCTGAGCTAGTTCTTTAGAACTGAAGTCACTAAAGAAAAAGAATTTGGTCACTCTTCTGCGGAAACCTTCATTTGAGGAGATTACCCGATTCATTGGTTCACTGTAGCCAGCAAATATGACGACGACTTTTCCACTGTCCATGACAGACATGATCTCCTCTAAGGCCTCCAACCCATAGTCCTTATCATCAGAATTCAGACTGGGTATCAGACGATAGGCTTCATCCACAAAGAGAATTCCTCCCTCTGCTTCCTTGATCTGCACATGATTCTTCATCACTTAATTTTTCACTGTATCAAACTTTAATATATTGCAAGTGGAATAGAATACAGGGTTTCAAGAGCAAAGCAGCAGCACGATAGAGCAGTACAATGTACCTTTCTTCTAGTCTTGGGTCCTGTATACCCAATATATTCTCCAATCAAATCACTCCTCTGCACTTCAGTTACTATGTCAGTAGGTAAAATTCCCACCATATAGAGTAGTCTTCCAAGAATTCGAGCAACCATTGTTTTACCTGATCAACATAAGTTCTCCAGTTGCAATAAGCAGATAATAAATCCAACTAAGATTTAAGTAATAGAATTCTATTTTTATATTTTGATTAAAAATTAAGAAGAAATAAAGATAACAGTCAAGTCAACTGTGAAACTCCACAGTTAATTTATTCATTCATTTGAGATGACTTTTGCCAGTGGAATTAAGTTAATTAAACTCCAAGGTTTTCAGAACAAAGACAATGCTTTTCTAATAGTCTGAAGCCTCTCAACTTCCCGAGGTTGTAGTTTGAGCAATATTGATCTAAAGTCACGAACATGGTGTACTCATCAATTACCTGTTCCAGGATTTCCAAGGAATGCCATATGAGGAGGCTTCCGTGCAGCAACTTTTAGCCCAAGGGCTCTCCGCTTCTCATCTAAGAGCATTCCCTTAGCCCATTTTCGTAGTTGTAGCTTGAGCTCATGCAACCCCACAAGATTTGCTAATGTCTCTTCAATTTTATCCATATTCTCTTTCATGTCACCGCGGGGTCCAATGGCTTCGCTTCTCCTCTTCTGTTTAATATGCAAATGGAAAAGCTCCCGCATCTTTTCACCTTGTGGACCTAGTGATAGATGATTCAGTGGAGTAAAGCCCTCCTGTAGACAACAGGTTTCACAAGATCTTACTTGAGACGATCTATTTGAATATAACTGGTCAGTAATCCTTCAACTAGGAGATGTAAGGGTAATTGTGCACACATTGTCCTTGGCACTGCAATCAGCATTGTACTCGAGCAATGTCTTCACAGTTAGGAAATGATCACCATTGTACTCGACATTTGGGGAAAAAGCAGCACGGTATGCGTAACATACTGCAACGTGCAAGGGAGTCATTCCATTCTGCATGAGTAGGGAAGAAACAACAGAGAACTTTCAGAATGCATATATCCCACAACTTCGACTGAAGCAGAATAACATGAAGCAGTAAAAAAATTATTAAAAAAAATACATCATCTTTAGCCTCTACAATAGCACCATGATCAAGAAGCACTTTTGCTGCATCAATACGACCATTCTTTGCAGCCGTATGCAATGGGGTTTGTCTATACTGCAGAACACACCAGAAAATCAAACATGAGGTTTACAGTGTCAGTCAAGAGGTAATCCAGTTGATTTCTGCTGATGGTTTAGTATCAGTATAGAATCTGCATGAATTTACCCACCATATTTTTGGCCTCCAACTCAACCTTTTCTGTTCCTCGCCAATCAAGCAGAAGCTTAACTATCTCGACATTATTGTAACCAGCAGAAATATGAAGTGGTGTGCATGCCATCAGAGTTCAAGCAAACAATTGTAAAGAAACAATCACTGGCTACACTTGCTAAAGAGTGTTCATAATATAATAGTAAAAACAAGGCAATTTAAGTTTAATCCTGAATTACTCTGAATCACAGTTACCAGAAAAGGGTATGAGCACAGGAAACAAACCCTGAATCTGATGGTTAAGATTATTTAGGGTGGACTTAACCCCCAGCAAAGATGGTAAAGGCCCCAAAAAGATCCTCTGAGAAATGTCCTATTAACCTGAGAAACAGGTTTTTTTATTCTTTTGGTAAGAACCAGAGAGACAGGTTGACTAGTGATTATGGTCGAGATTCAGATGCCAAACTAGCAGATACTAATTTCCAACTAGCAAACTTAAGGACAGGTGAAATAATATGAATTCCCAGATGGTGAACCAAAGGCTTAAAAAAGGACAAGTGAAATGACAATTAGAAAGATGTTAGCTTGTGAGTGTGACAAGTGAAATGACAATTAGAAAGATGTTATCTTGTGAGTGTGACTATTGTTTTTGCTTCATCATCTCTTTAGTTGTTTCAGCAGTATGAAAGAAGTACATCTCCATTATTTGGTGCTATAATAGAGAAAAACATATGGATTCATAAACTACAAGAAATAAGACCCAAAAATAATTAATATGAGACTGACTTTGATGGCTTAGAAATTAACATCTAAGATCTCTTTTTAAAAAAAAAAATGGGGGGAAGGAGCAAGAAAGAATCAACCAAGCTCCGCAGATAGAATGTTCAGAGAGTACAGAGAACTCAGAGGTAAATCAAACAACTAATGCTCCAAAAAGAACGGGGAAGAAGGATGGTTTGCCCTTCTTTTACGACACACTGTACTTATTAAAAGTGCACTAATTAACCCAGTTAAGAGGGAACTAATGGATCAAAATTCCAATAAAGAGAGACATAAGAGCCCAAAAGTGGAATACAGAAAGTATAAGACCATGCCTCTGAGTTGCCAGACAAGTGTTGACATATAATGATTCAAAACTTGAGGCTCAGACAATAGAAATCCTAGATTCTAAGTAGGAAAAGAGAGTGTTGAAGTGTTCAAATCAAAAGTTTAAGCTGTTAGGTGGACGAATTGCCATTATTTTCCAATCTTTGGAGTGACCTTACATGAATGTATCATTAACTTCGTATCCAATCCAAAGTCTTAAATTGTAAAGTGGAGGGCTCTGTATGAATTCATACTGGGTCTTAAGAGTTTTTCAACATGGGATTATTCCCAATAGAAAGAAAGTTGCTATTGCTCCCATATTCAATAAAAAGGTGCGAACTCTTAATTAAGAAGGGAAACAGGGAAGGAAACGCAAGAAGATTAAAAGAAATGGATGAAATCAACCCCAAAAAATACGAAACACACACGAAGCAGATCTTTGTGTCCGCTCTATAACAAAAGATCAAACAAGAATGACACAAAAAACAACCATCAGACAAAACCCAGTTCATGAAATCCACAAATGCATCCAAATGCAAGAAAAAGTACCACCACCCAATTCATGAAAGAAAGAGAAAAAGAGACAGATAAGCGCCAAATAGAAACCCATCTCAGCGCTTCCCCTGCAATGACCCGTGCAAGAATAGTACATTCCAGAGAGAGAGAGAGAGAGAGAGAGAGAGAGATTACTATAGCATTTCGATCATGGATTAGAGATGGTTTCTCCTGAAGCTTCTTCCGAAGAACGAAAAGATCTCCCGACAGCACCAATTGATGAATATTTGGGGATTCCGGAAATCCTGCTCGTGGATCATGAGACTCCGGCAGCATCCATCCCCCTCTGGAGAAATGACAGACAACACAGAGAGAGGAGGGAGATGGACAGAAAGAAGGAGAAAGAGTGACAAAAGAAGGGTTTCCTCCTCTTTCAGAGAATTTTCTTTTCGTGGCTGGGTGGTTTGTGATCAGAGAATGTAATCTTGTTTTGCAAATTCCGCCTCGCATAGTCGCCATGACTTCTAACGTTCCCGCGTGACTGTTATTGACTAATGAGTAATGACCAGAAAGAGAGACCAGAGAAGCCTCCTATATATAGACTATAGTGGCTCTCAAGAATCAAGATTAAAGACCGCCCGGTTCCCATTTGATTCAAAAACCGAATCACCGGAGGCGTTAGTGGTAGTGTTCAGTTCAGGTGTGCTGTGTGCATGGATCATAGATTTAGCCATTTAGGTAATACCGATACTGATATCGATATCGAGCTAGATTGGTGCATATCAGTCATTTTTGTTTTTATTCTATTATTTTTTTATGGGTAATCAGGATTAATCAAGTATCGAGAATATCTCAGTCGATATCAATGCTTGAAACCATGGTATAGATTAAGATTCTTTCACCACCATTAAAAGACAATCTCTTATTTATATATATATATACATAGATGACAATCTCTTAAGGATTAAAGTATCGGTATCGATCATCGTATCGGTCGGCCAAAATTAAGATACGTATCGGACAGTATCGTATCGTATCGGAGATACACTAAGATACGTTAAAGATACACACATAAATGGATAGGAAACATTATTTTAAACACTTTTGCATAAATAATTTGTTAAAAAAAGCTATTGATAACATGTATTATGCATAAACACTAAATTGAGGGTATCGTA
>NC_056562.1:23215487-23306636 GCF_013358625.1 Macadamia integrifolia
GAACAAAAACCCTTCAAAAAATCGTGTTTTCTGAAAAATTACCCATCTTGGCCATTATATGACAGAGCGCACTGTATCGGTACATACCGATACTCACCGATACGTATCGATACTCACCGATACATATCGATACTCACCGATACGTATCGATACTCACCGATACGTACCGATATATATATATATATCGATACTCACCGATACATGCCAATATATACCGATACGTACCGATCGATACATACCGATACTCACCGATACGTACCAATACATACCGAAACGTATATTTTACCTCAATTTTATAATTTTCATAGTCGTATCGAAGCATATCGTATCGTATCGATGTGTATTGGTGGTATATTGATGCATATCGGTATGTATTGTAGGATATATATCGATACGAAAGGATTTTAAAAATTTCATGTATCGTATCGATGTGTATCGTATCGATCGGATAAATTTAAGATACGTATCGGAGGGTATCGTATCGGTATCGGAGATACTTAAAACCATGCAATCTCTTATTTATATATATATATATATATATATACATACATAGATGACAATCTCTTCATCAATGATGGAAAATATTCTCTTTCTCTTTTCATCAATGGTGATGTTCGTTTAACCCAACCCCTTGTCCATGGTCTAGAACTCTAGATTAGTCTTTACCAGATAGAATGATGGGTCAAGGGATTCTCTCTCCACACCATGGGTGGAGAGAAACTAGATTCCTAGTTTATTATTAGATATAAAAAGTTTTCCCTCATGCAACGAACACCCCTTTCGTCATGTGCCAATTTGACAGCCACGTGGAAAGTGTCACTAAGGTCATATGTTATATGCATATCATGCACGTGGGTTATGAACATTGATGACGGATTATCATGGTGTGTACTTATTGTATTCAGTTAGGGTAATATGTAAAATGTTTTATGGAAAGTGTCATTAAGGTCATATGTTATATGAATTAGTAGTTGCACGGACATTAGTCTAGTGGTGGCAATTCCCTTTTGAAGAACTGACGCACATGTAATAGATGGAAAAAAATCGTCTGCAATTCCAATCTCGTACAATTCAGTGCAATACCACCTTCAGGCGGTGACATGTGTATTGATACCAATACAATGGCCTAGATCTGATTTAAATGTCTTTTCACTGATTTAATGTTTTATTAGTTGTATCAAATCTGGGCCATTGTATTGGTATCAATACACGTGTCATCGCCTGAAGGTGGTATTGCACGGAATTGTACGAGATCGGAATTGTAGACGATTTCAACCCGTAATAGATGGGAGTCCTTTAAGGAAGCGGGATGGCTATGCCGCTGGAATACAGTAAACTAGCGAATAATAACAATAGGGGTACATGATGGGATATCATATAAAAAAGATATAGGGATAATTTTAAAAAGAGGAAGAGAGAGATATATACAATGAGTGCTAACTTACAGTATATCGATAACATAATCAACATTTTTCCTATTTTTTTAAATCCCAAAATTATTGTATTAAAAACAGGCCCTATCCATTGCAGTCCTCTATGAAATTGTTTGACATGTTGCCGTTGGTGTGATGTAAGAGATTCCCCCCCATCGGCAGCGTGGGGAATTCTTTGCCAATCACTTATTAGAGGTTATGGCATGTTCATAATTTAACCACCTTTTGACTACGATTACATAGCTTGTATGAGTTGCATCAGGCTGAAACTTCATTGGTGTGATGAGCGTGAAATCTTCAACACATGTCTACCAAAGTCTGCCCGAATCGGTTCGTGCAATTTGGGTTGACCCAGATCAGACCGATACCAATTGAATCTGTAGTACCTAGCATCTATAGACCAAGTCTAGGGTTTTAAACCCTGCTAATAGTAGTCTCTCCAATCCGCCGCATTTCTCACGAAAGAAATGAAGATAGGTCTTGGAGAACCCATCCCCTTGCACCGCAGGGAGGAAATGCTGATAATGGCAATTCAAGGCATTCAGCATCCGAATCAAATAAATTTCTCACAAGATCCAAACCAATCCCTCATCCCCATGATCCTTACTTGAATTAGTGTTCTCAACCATTATCAGACCAGGAAAAAATTGGATAATTTGAACTATCAAATTTTTTTGATAAATGATCCATGGAGTTCTGGAAAGATCCAATGGTTAAAACGGCCATTGGCCAGCCTACTGGGCGCTAGCAGGACCAATGGCCACCTACTCCTACACACACCCACCCACTCATGCATGCATACGGCAGAGTTCGATACCACAACCTCTTCCCCTGGGAACTGGCTCTTCCTTTAAAAATATATTTGGAGAATAAAATCATGAAATAAACCATCATGGGTCAATGTGTGCTCAACCGAACCCAAGAATCTCAAATATGCTGTCTGCTAGGTTCTGTTTCTAAGATGCAAGAGAAAATCTTCCCAGTTCTCTCCTAATGTGATGTCAATTTCAATGTGTAGGGGTATACAAGGAGCAAATTTTTGCAAACATAGGCTAGTCCATCAAAGCATTAAGATATGCATCAGGCTTGTTATACCCAACCACAAAGAAGAGAAATCTCTACACCGAGAAGGACCATTCTTCAAACAAAAAGCAAGGAAATCCTTGGGACATTGAATAGAAGGCAACAAAGTCAGGAAAGAGAAATTTTACATATATCATTATTATTGATGGACTATCACATCTACATTTTATGACAAAAGAAATATCCATCATTTTTGTTTCCCCCTCTCATATCACCTAAAAAAGGGCTCAGAGTACTTCAAGAGAGCAATTACACCAGCCAACAGAAGATTGACAAAACTCTGGCCAGCATTGAGAGTGTCACTCTCTACTGAGCCTAGAGAAAGAGAGGAGAAAATCAGAGGGAAAGAAAAACAAAAAGAATGGTCACGACATACCCAATTCGGATAAGACTGACTGGAACAAAGCACCAAAAGCCTGGGATGTGCTTTGATCCTCAGCTTTGACCTTTATCTGTGCCTTTGCTGATAATGTATTGATGAGACACTCCACCAGATAGAATGCTGTCGGTTCCTCGGTTTTCTGTGCATAGAAGAAAAACTTGAAGTTCGGGGCTTGACCACCTGAAGCAATGCAATGGATGGAATGGCCCTGCATGTGTTGGAAAAGGACTTGAGGTGTGGTCAATGCCGCGGTTCCTTGAGGGCTTATGGAGCACTCCTGTACAGATGATAAATTAATGCATAAGATGGGAGTGGATTATGAAAGAACCAACCCAAACTTAGAACAATTAAAAAATGGTGATGCATTGAATCGACTCCAACTCTAGAGTGAACTACCTCAAAGATTATATAATTCTCAATAGAAAAAAAATAAAAATTTGAGTGGTGTGAAGGTGGGGTGAGGGAGGATTCCATATAGTTTTTATTTAATATGTTTTCTAATTAATCAACAGAGAGAAACCACAGAACCCAAGAATTGTTTTTGGTAACCAAGTATGCCAAGATGGATAAACTCTTGGATGAAGCAGGATCTTCATGATTTGCATAGGACCAGGGCAAAACCTTTTATTGTTAAAATATTTAGATTACACGTTTGACAGCCAAAGCAGCCACAGCAGCATTTCAGTTTGGGAACGTCAGATATGGTCTATCCCCAAGCATCTTTTCTTCTCCCGTTTCTTCTTCTAATGCTTCTCCTTTCCTCTTATCTTCCTCCCCAGAACTATAAAACTATAACATGGTAACGAAGCATACCACATCCATAGAGGTCTTCTCTTGTCCCCGTTCTCATCCCATTATATTCCTTCTCTGTCAATACAGTATCTTTTGAAAAATTAAGGTTCCCTCACTATCCAAAATTTATGTATGCTTTCATATGGAACAAGTTTCATTCTTAAACAATTCCATAGTTTTGATGAGTTACTCATGATTTATAATTAAAATGACAAAGAATCCCAGTCTAATATCTGGCCTGGATGGTGGGTAAAAATTGGTTCAACAAGGAACCATGCTCTTATCCTGACCTACATAACCCAGTCCAAAAATTGGTCCTATTTTAATATCTATGGGTATGGGCTTTTAATAATTAGGGTTTTATTTGTAATATAGTTTTGATGAGTTACTCATGATTTATAATTAAAATGACAAAGAATCCCAGTCTAATATCTGGCCTGGATGGTGGGTAAAAATTGGCTCAACAAGGAACCATGCTCTTATCCTGACCTACATAACCCAGTCCAAAAATTGGTCCTATTTTAATATCTATGGGTATGGGCTTTTAATAATTAGGGTTTTATTTGTAATTGGCTGAGGAATTATAATGCCCAAAAGTGAGGGCCTAAAGTGGTGTATGAAAATAAATATCTAACTAAAAGTGGTGCCCATTAGGTAATGTGGTTCACTAGTTTAGTCATTAAAGAGTCCAATACTGGTTTGTAGTGAGGGGCCCAAGTTATCTAGAAGACTTAGGCTTCAACAATTCTAATTAGTTAAGTATTTTAGAGTCCTTATTAGTTAGTGTAGCAGCTTAAGAGTTTCAGATTTTAAGAAACTTTCTTTTGTTTTCTTATACATATGTAACCACTTCCGCATGATGATGTTTACCGGACTAGAATACAGAATTTGGATTTGAATTATGTAGCTAAAAAGGCTTCCTTTTTCTCTTTCTTCAGTTACTATTCACTAGTACTATAACAGTCCCATAACAGCCTCTACCCCCTCTTTCCTCTTCAATTTCTTTTTCTCCCTCCCCAATGCAGGATACTAAAACCAGCAAATCAGCAAGCCTTTACAATCGTGTTCATCAGAAAATAGTTTAGATATGTGCCTGTGGAGCAGCTGATCGGATCTCTGATTTCTTGACTGGAATCTAGGATTGTATGGCTGCATCAAGAACTCTTAGTCCAGCATCTTTCTGCAGCTTTGGTTTAGCCTTGTATAAAAAGGAGATGCCTAACTAGGATATTATCAGTCTTCTAGTTAAATTACAGAAATGAAAGTACACTAGATCTAAAGTATCTTCATTTCCTAGATCCACACAAGAAGCAGAAAAATCAGATCAGTTGATCAGAAACATTGTCCGACATCATTAAACAGTGCTTCTTCTTAAGAAAACCAAACCACCATCGATTGGATCAAGTCACATGGATTGAGAAAGTAACTGGATGGGACCATAGTTATTAGAAGTTGTTGGGAATTAGCACTAATCCCAATAAGGGATTAGCGTCAATTCCAGGACCCGATAGGGGTCTTTTGGTCCTATCGGGTCCATATTTTGGTTAGGGTTGCGGCTTAAGTGAGGGGCTTTTATGTATTTTCTTCGTTTGTTTTAAGCAATATATATATACACTATATTGACCTGCGATCAGTCTATTCTGGACTGATCGCAGGCTGCTCTGTTTCTGGACAGCTTTCGGTCTCTCCTTCTTCTTCTCGTTTCTGGTTCTGGTTACATCTAATTAATATTGCAACATGGTATCAGAGCAGGTTTAATCAAATCGATTGGTCCAAACAAACCTTTCGCTGCTGATTTCAACCTAGCGATAAACTTCCTTGGTGTGCAGCCGCCTTCTTTGCTGCAATTACTATGACCTAATTAATATGAAGTGATCTACAGTACATGTAAGTCATCTTCCATACTGCTGCTATCGGTTTTATGCTGGATCTTACTGTTTAAGAAAGCTGCTGGACTTCTTCTCCTCTACCGATGGTTGCTACTACTACTTTGTCCTATTTATATACTTGCTGCTGAAAGTTGCTGCTGCCTACTATGTTTTTTGTCCATGCAATTAGCCTTCTTGCAGAATTTTTTGTTCTCCTATCAAAGGCTGATTCGACACTACTGCTGCCCCCATCAGCTGGTTATTTTTTGTTGAGCTTTGTGGTGTCCGATTGCTTACTGCTGCTGTTTTTCCTACTTGGTGGGTGATTATTATTTGATTCTCATGGCTGAGATCAAAGTCCCTACCCCTACTACTATTACCTCTTCTACCTTGGACAATGTTAATGTCAAGATTACATCTATCAAGCTTAAGGGAAGCTCGAATTACCTTATTTGGGCTCAGTTAGTCAAGGTGTATCTGATGGCGAAGGACAAGCTTGATTACACCATCTCTGATTCTCCCAAAGAATCTAAAACTGGTTATGCTCAATGGCAGAAAGAGAATGCATTAATTTTAATTTGGTTATGGAACAGTATGGAACCCGATGTCGTTGCCAATGTTATGTTTCATTCTACTACCAGGGGAGTGTGGAATGATTTGAAGGAGACCTACTCTCAGAAAAAGAATATGACCCGTATCTATGATATCTATGAAAAACTGTTTCAGTATCGCCAGTCAGACAAGCCACTTGCAGAATACTACAGTACTTTCAAGGGTATGGTTGAAGAACTCAATGTCTTTCAACCTTTGACCACTGACATTGACAAATTGAAGTCTCCGTGTAACGAGTTCTTCGTCTCCAAATTCTTGGTTGGTCTGAACAATGACTTAAAGGCAGTGAAGGGTCACTTACTTGCAGGAGATATTGTGCCTACTTTGAATGATACATATTCACTCCTGTAGCCATGGTTTTAAGTATCTCCGATACCGATACGATACCCTCCGATACGTATCTTAAATTTAGCCGACCGATACGATACACATCGATACGATACATGAAATTTTTAAAATCCTTTCGTATCGATATATATTCTACAATACATACCGATATGCATCAATACACCACCAATACACATCGATACGATACGATATGCCTCGATACGACTATGAAAATTATAAATTTGAGGTAAAATGTACGTTTCGGTATGTATTGGTACGTATCGGTGAGTATCGATATGTATCGATCGGTATATATTGGCACGTATCGGTGAGTATCGATATATATCGGTACGTATCGGTATGTATCGATCGGTACGTATCGGTATATATTGGCAAGTATCGATGAGTATCGATACGTATCGGTATCGATACGTATCGGTATGTACCGATACAGTGCGCTATGGTCATATAATGGCTAAGATGGGTAATTTTTCAGAAAAACACGATTTTTTGAAGGGTTTTTGTTCCAAAGTTGCTGTCAGCCATATTTCTCTCTAACTAAAGTGGAAATCAAGGTTGGTAACAAGGATTTTACATTTATGGGACAACTACAAACCTTGAATTCTTAGTACGATACCATCAATTTAGTGTTTATGCATAATACATGTTATCAATAACTTTTTTTTAACAAATTCTTTATGCAAAAGTGTTTAAAAAATTGTTTCCTATCCATTTATGTGTGTATCTTTAGCGTATCTTAGTGTATCTCTGATACGATACGATACTCTCTGATACGTATTTTAATTTTGGCCGATCGATACGGCGACCGATACTGATACTTTAATCCTTAATGCCTAGACATATGGTGGTTTAAAAAGAGACTATGAAAAGATGCCCTTGCCCCTCTTTTGAAACCATCTTTTGTCTGGACGTAGAGGATTTAAATGGGTAACGTTCTTTATTCCTTAATTTAATCAAATCAAATTAATCCTTTTGATTTATATAAATATATATATATATATATATATAATCTGATATGGCGGGGAGGAGGGAAAAGTAAAGAGAGATGCTGACATAGCCCAAGCCAATGGCTCAGAGAGAGTTTTCGAAAAAAAGATCCAAGTAAAGATTGAGGGTTTTTTTTTCTTTAAAGAAAAGAGAGTTTATTGTTGATCATATGTAGGGGTGTCAACTGGTCGGGCTTAGTTGGGCTTGATCACTTAAAACCCTTGCACTGTGAATGCCCATTTAAGTAAACGGGCCTAGCTTTTGAGGGCATGATATGATTTATAATCAAGCCAGTCAGTGTCGGGCTTTAATTGGGCCTTAATTGAACTACAAACCTATTTAAGTCTAAACGGGCTCTACACGTGCTTATCTTAAAATTCTTTGTTAAGTGGTTTGAAGGCCCATATATGTTTCATTTGAACATTAAGCCACTATATAAGTCATTACAAAATTGACTACATTAGAAAATTGACACTACCTTAAAGTCTGCATCTTACGTAGGAACTTTGACACCAGATTTCCTATTAGGAACTTTGACACCAGATTTCCTATTAGAAAATTGACATTATTAAATTTCTCAAGAAATATTGATTGAAATTTCTTGATTTCTAAGCAAGATTTCTCATGAATTGTAATTGTGAACCTTCTAAGTGGGTTATAATCATTATATGGTCTGGATGAGTTTTTTGGTTTTAGTTATCTTAGCCTCTCATTATCGATGGCAAAATAGAAATTTTATGTAGTATTAAATGGGTCTGGCTCGGTCAGGCTACAACAAGTCGGTCCAAGTTGGACCATAAATGTGTTAGGCCTAGTTGGACGCTCAACGAACTAGCTACTTCCACTGTGAACGCCCATTTATAATTGTGTCGGGCTCAAGCTCGACACATTTATTAGTTGTGTTGGTCCAGGTCAGACCATAAATGTGTCGAGCTTGATTGGGCCTACCAATGTAGGCTCAGAATTGACACCTTGTAACAAAATAAAGTGCAAGGGTTTCTTGGGCCGCTTGTGTGGTTGAAGAAATCTCCCATACATACGCAACACCAATCAAGCATGAGAAGTAGTTCATCAAAGGATCCGCACAATGAGAGAGGAGTAAGAGTGTAGTATAAGGCCCACATGATCAGAATGAGTGAATAAGTGGAAAAGCATTCCTATACAAGGGATTTACATGATGAAAGTTTTTATTTACATCTTAAATGATAAGTCAATAACAAAAGTAAAACAACATATTTAATGAATAAAGAGAGGAGAAAGGAGAGAGGAGAGAGGAGAGAGGAGAGAGGAGAGAGGAGAATGACTATGAAAGCTTCATTTTCCCTATTTAATTTTAGTAGAAAATACATTTAATGAAACCGAGAAACAAAGAGCAAACTACATCATCATAGGGATGGAGTTGACATTATATGAAATTGATGAACAATATAATGGATCAATTCACCTAAACTGATTCTTGATTTACAATGAATTAATTCACAAAATGTTTAGAAATTGGCAGCTCTATTATGACAATGATTTTTCAAAGCTTAAAAAGGAATCAACAACACCAATTTAGATAATCACATGGATTCACTCTTAATGTATGGGGGAGATGTTATTTTGAATCAAATTGTGATCATCTTTAGGTACTGCATCTTACTCTCAGAAGCGTATCATTGTATGTTGTTGTCTTTGCATTAAAAGATAAGTGGGCAAGAACACTCTTAGTCACGCGGCCCCTATGCCCATAAGAGACACACATGGGCATTAACAGGGGATGCGTTTTTTTCTTTTATTTTTTTTTTTTAATTTTCACATGGGTGGAATGTCATTTTTTCGCACCCTTCTGTATCTTGGCATGGAGGCAGCATGGCCATGGAGCGTTCTTTTCCCAAAATAATTTGCGACAATGGAGAAGATTTTCTTAGCAAATAGGGTAGGATACACCAGGGAGATAGTGAGCGTTGGCATATCCCACAACGCTTGCTTAGAGAACCTTTTTCATTGAGACAATTTGGAGCTTGGGCAGAGGTTCGAATTGGGCCCAATTTTGGGCCGTGTGGAAAGTGGAAACCAGCTACCGTGCCAGTCGTGGTTCAAGTCCAACTCGTAGGGCTCATCCTGGATTTTCCTTGGTGTACCGAAATCACCCTTAGACTGTATTCTTATTGACATTATTATCTTCGTCTAAGAAGCCGAGCAAAGAGGTGAGACTGATCGAGATCCAGGGCGAGGGCGAGAGAGAGAGAGAGATGGCTTTGGGAGCTGCGATCGAGTCTCAGTTCAAAGTGCTGCACTGGATCGGTCGAGGTCGCTGGCATGGAGTCTCTGCAACTCCATTCGTCCGATGTCCTCTCATGGAGACGATCATCTCGACAGGGAAGAAGTGATGGAAAGAGTTTTGGACGTCGTCAAGTGCTTCCCCAAGGTTGATCCTTCGAAGGTCAGTTCCTTATCAGAATAACTTCTCTGGTATCCTTACTGTTGTTGATTGTTAGCCTGTGTTGGCATATGTTGCTTTTTTATTGGAACCTCGAGAGTTTGATACGTTTGAGATTCTACAAAATGCCCCCTTTTGGAGGCTGATTCTATTCAAAATTTCACTTATAAATCTCTTCTTTTTCTTTAATGTATTTATGTGGCAGAGTTTAATTCCATCCAAAGTAAAAGTTTTTGTTGAATTTCTTCTAATTTCCTTCTATCCTGCTATATACATTTCTTGACTTTCTGATTTCTACATTAAAGGAATTTTCTTTTTATTGCTGTCTGATGATATTAGGTTTTCATTTCTCTCTACTTCAAAGTTAACAGAAAATTTTTATCACCCATCATTGGAGAATGTCGAATTTATTTTTATTCCATAAATGCACTGGGTTTCAGTGCCAATTCCTCTAGTTTTTCTGCTCATCTCTATCGAATTCTTATCAGTTCCCTCTTTCCTTTCCAATTAATTGGACTCAGTCGCTTTCTTCTTTTTTTAGCTTATGATTAGGGTTGTCCTGACATTAAATTCTTTACAATCTTAGTTGTTCTTGTTCTTTCACTATGATATCCTTCTCTTGCTTTATTTGATTCTCTTATGGAGGCCTCTCGAGCCCAAGTGGGTATGAAACTATCTGATGTTTATGGTATTTCAAAAGGGTCTTTGGGTGGAATCTTTTGTGAAATGGAAATACATAAGTACATTGAAGTAAGCTCATTTCAGAATTTCAAGAAATGAGTTCTCTTCTTTCTTTTTCATTTTTCCAGTGGTATCTCCAGATTGTATAATAAGCCTTTTTTTTTTTTTTTTTTTTTCAGTCGAAACATAATTGCTACACAATCACATTATCATCTTGTTTTAATTCTTTACATCTAATTCAGATAACCTATGGTTCTTCATTGATCTCTTGCTGGTATAGTAGGTGGTCCTAAAATCAACATTTTACTAACAAATAAATCTCCTATAGCTAATATTCTTACATACTAAAGAAATTTCTTCCACCATGATTGTTAGTTATAAGAACACCTGCTTTTCAGGTTCATTGCCCTTGTTTATCCGTCAAATTTCCCTAATGTTATCAATAGATCTAGGCTTTTTGAAACCTTCTTGTGTTTTCTCTCTTATTCCCAAATATCAATCAGAGCAGCTTAACTTCTCCACCTCATTATGCTCATGGTCTCAAGCTATGATTACTCTTCTTCCAAGTCTGGCTTTATATCTAACATGAACTGGAGTTTACTTATCTGCAGGTGACCTCTGATGTCCATTTCCAAAAAGATTTAGGCTTGGATAGCTTTGATACTGTTGAAATTGTAATGGCTTTAGAGGAGTTCAAGCTGGAGATTCCAGATAAGGAGGCTGATAAAATTGATTCCTGCCCCCTTTCTATCGAGTACATTGCTAACCATCCAATGGCTGGTTAGCTCTAGGATATTGCATCTAGATTGTACTGATTGGGTCAACCATTTTGTTTGATTTCTTGAGTGGTTGTAGAAATATAATCTCTGCCAGTGGATCGAAATAATTCTGATATCTTTGATATTGTAATTTTGGTGAACTAGATAATGAAGGTCATTCGTGAATTATGTTTCTCTTGAATTTGTCATGCTTCAAAGCCTAAAACACTTGATAGTTCTTGTCTCCAATCAACTTTGTGGCTTTGCTTGCCTTGAGATCTAAGGTGTGATGTGCTTGTTACATTCACTTGTTATATTCTGTCTTAACATGAACTTGTCCTTGTCTTGTGCTATTTGCATTGAATGCAATTATGGGACTCAATACACTAAGCTTACAGACGGTGGCATTGTGCATTCCTGGTGGTTGTCATGCACTAGTGCTTGGAAATATTAGCAGGAAGGTAAGTAAATGGGTTATCACAAGGAGATATTGGTACAATATTTACTGCAGGTGTCTCCACAGCCAATCTAGCATTATATTGTATGACGACTACCTAGCCACCTACATTTCGGTGCATGGTTGATGCAGATCAGATTTACTTGCAATCAATGTGACATCCAAATGGCAGTCGGTGAAGACAAGGCATGATAGCCTTACTGATACTGCATCAGGTGCTGCCTGATTATGCCATGGCAAGCACTAGCTTGTTGATATGACAAGGAAGTGGAGTAGTTTAAGGCAGCAAAGAGGCCCAAGTGATGAATAGATATTGAGGGAGAATTTGAAATGAAAAAAAGGCATAACAAGCCTACCTGTAATCAAATATAGCCTTTTGTTCTATAGCAGATCATCCGCTTACTCTTCAATTTCCTGGTAATTGAAAAAATCCTGAACCTGCTCTGCATCCACTTACTCTTCAACCTACCTCACTGGTTGTCAGTCTCTTTCAAAGGCTATTTCTCTGTGGGGGTTGGAAAACTCAGACTGAGAGAATTAATCTCCTCTTTACCCAAAAAAAAAGAAAAGAAAGAATTAATCTCAGCCTGTTATATAATGATTACATGGGCTAAAACAGGTTGCCTGTTTCATGTAAATTTTTTCTTTGGAAAGAAATTAGATATTTTTTTCTTCATCCTAGGATAACCAATAAACAGGTAGAACTGCAATTTTTAAATTAATATTTAGATGAAATATCACTCCCCTCCCCTATATTTTGGTGAAATATCATGTGCCCTCTAGACATTTTCAAAAATATTCTATCAACCATTATTTTCAGTGAGCAATGGCTGTTAAATCATGAATTTATGTTACTTAATGCCTAAACTATCCTCATACATGTGTAATACCAATTATAATCTTTGAAGAAGAAAAAAATTGAAGAAGAAAATTCCTATCTCTGCAACTCATCTTCCTCTTCAATCTGAAACCCTAAATCCTACTTGGAGACAAAGATAAATATGGATTGTGAATGATGTGAGAAGAAAATGGAGAAAGTGGTGCGAGGGATGAGCAGAGTGACAGTTAGAGTTGGATCCAAAGCACCACAAGCTGACGGTGATAGGGTATGTGGATCCAAAGAAGGTTTTGAGATAAGTACAACATAGGTTTGGGAAGTAGGCCGACTTATGGCCTCACGTGCCTTACGATGAAGTTGCTCACCCTTGCGCTCCAAGTACTTATGATAAAAAGGCACCATTTGGGTATGGGAGGAACACTAGACCCCAAGACCTCCAAGTTAACACGAGCTAGTAGCATGGAGGAGTACTCCAACACCTTCAGCGATGAAAACCCTAGTGCCTGTTCTTTCATGTAATATTAGGTTGCATTTGGTATGCATTCTCATAATAGATTCGAGGTTTAAAAAACTTTCTGAAGCAATAAAAATAGAGAATAGTGGGTTTCAAAATGTATTATATACCGAGAATTTATTCCGAGATTGTATATCAAACACAACCTTGGAGAGACATATGTTTTGTTCTCCTCAGAGATCTGTTTCAGCAGCTCTGGCTTGTGGCCGCTGCGCTTGTTTTATTTTAAGTTTGACTGCTCTGTTATTTCCCTTCAAATAAAAAGAAGACCCCTTCCACTTTTTGCATGTTTCATACTACAAATATGAAATATGCCATAAACGAAGTTCAGCAAGGGATTTCGTGGCCCATGTATTTTACCACTTCGAATCATTACCACTCGGTGTCCATCTCAGGAAGATTTCTTGATGTTATCTGCCATAAACGGAAGCTCAGGCATGGCCTTTTTTGAGCCCAATTTGCATCACCTGGTGTTGGCAAAAAATGCAACTAAAATCTTGAATTTCTTGGAAACTGAACTGAAATCCCAATTTGCATCCCTTGGTGCTGGGGGCGATGTTCCAACCCCATTGCCATAGGAATGCTCTTGCCATAGTTGTTGGAATCTCTTTGAATTCTCATTTTAAGACTTAAAGCCGTCACCAACAATTCTCAACTCTAGCTTCATCTACTTTGAGAGCAGTGGTAATTTTTCCTCTACTTGTGTCACTCCACTTATCCCTCTCAAGGGTTGCAGATTGAAGAGGAAGATGTGTTGGTGTACGATGTCTTGTATTCCATCATAGTTTAATTCAAGGAATACTAGCGCAGGCACCTCGACAGGCAGGATGGCGATCATGCTAGCCGATTAGCGAGCCGTGGAGGTTGTAAGGGGGGCATGGGCATGCCCTCCTTGCATAGCAGGGGTTGTAGGGGGCCACAGCTCCCCGCTCGATTTTAAGGGCAGTTTTGTATTTTCCGGATTAGCGTTTTTCGCTATATATTTGTAGCGAGGATTTCTTTCTCTATAATGCAAGCAATACTGAGAGGTGTGATGACAAGCGCTGTAACCCTATTCTCCATTGATAGTGAAGTAGGATCTCATCTCACCGAAGATGTAGACAATCTTGCCGAACCTCGCAAATTTGTGTGCATTGCTTGTTCTTGTTTTTCCATTATATTCTATATCGTTTTAGGGTTGCGTTTCTACAATATAAGTTGCAGAGCTTCTTCTTCAAAATTTTCTTCTTAAAATGTTATAATTGGTATTACACATATGTGAGGGTAGTTTGGATATTAAAAAACATAAATTCATGACTCAACTGTCATTTCTCACGGAAATGGATAGTTGATAAAATTTTCTTATTAGGGGGAAAGGAGTGATATTTCTCTAATATTTATTTTCCTTATAAAAATTATTAGACAGTGAAAACAATCTAATTTAACTTTTAAAGAGGAAAGACTTGAATGGAATGGGATAGATTAGCCCTAAAATAAACACTGCTTAAATAAATCATTATAACTTAAAAAGTGCAGAAGTTACAATTTCACTTCAACAAAAATTGCACTTACCTTTGAAACACTCTTTGTATGATTATTTTTTTAAAAATTTAACTCACAAGAAGTCTTTCCTTTTCAATAATTATTTCCATTTGTCCATATGTTTTGGTGTAAAATTTTTCTTTCATATATGTAAAATTTTACAAGTTGAACATTTTTCAATATTTATTTCCTAAGAGGTAAAATATGACGTAAAATCTTTCAATATAATCGCTTATGTTATAACTTTCTATTCAAGCTACAACTATTGGTTCAGCCATTTTATCAAGCACCCGATGTGCAAAGTATGTGATTCAAGCTTAACTCAACTTTGACTTAAAATTTTATACCTTCATTTTTCAAAAGAATCACGATCAATTGGAATTCCTAAGATAGAAACTCACTTTGACAAGAAAGAATTAGTTGAGACGCTATCAATAGAAGGAAAGAAATTGGAGTTTGAATCTATACCATCGAAGAGAGGAGACATAGCTTGAGCCTTGCTCTGCTCCTGACTATCTACCTTGGACGAAGCATCTGATATGAAAAGTAAGAAGAAGAAACCAAAAGTCATACCATGAAAAGGCTCTGTGATAAAACAAATGTCAAAAAATACAAATTTTCAATTTTACTGTAAAATAAATTTTATCACTATTTAACGCTGAAACAAACAGAGCCTTGGAGAATTCAATGAGAAGGATCCGTTTTTCTCAGAAGACAAATATATGAATAATGTAAGAATCGTAATCCTTGTTGAATAAAAATGCCAAGTGATGAGATCCTACCATGGCTGCTAAAATGAATCTGACCAACATGAAGTAAATAAAATATTTATTAATAAGTCACTACAAGCAAGCGGTGGACTATAGTGAGAAAATTTAATCCCAAGGGATCGTCAAATTGGCAAGGGACCTTTGCCTCAGAAAGCGTGTGATTCTGAGTTCGACTCTTTTCACCTCCTTGGGGCCACTCACACAATGGTATTTAGGGATCCGGCTCGTCTCTAATGACTGATGCTCCAAAGAGTGTCCAACGACCTTGCCAATGGTCGACACATGGAGACGATAAATCTGACGATTCAACGAACGACTGACCTAATTCTCCTCTCGCTAAACAATCGCAGAGCTGAACGAGGACTTGAAATCAAACTAGTACTTGTTGGGAGTGAAGAACATGTTTCAAAATATCCAAAGAGAAAAGTCAAGCAAGGAAAGAAAGCAAATTTAAATAGAGTTTGTTCTCGGAAATGAATTCACAACCCAAGGTTTCATGAATTTTGAAATTGTAAATTTCTAGCACTTCTTTTAGAAAAAACTCTACCCTGTAGATAATGAATCAACAATCCACTTTAGCCTGATGTTTCTCTGGGAGTGAAGAACATGTTTCAAAATATCCAAAGAGAAAAGTCAAGCAGGGAAAGAAAGCAAATTTAAATGGAGTTACATTCAGATTTCAGATTTCAGATATCAAACCATCTTGACACGAAGGCAACACTTATTCTCACAAGATTTTTTTTTTTTTTTTTTTTTTTAAAGGGTATGGGGGAGGGGGCAGCAACAAAGAAAATCTCAACGACTCCAACCCCTCTGAAACCGTCACCCCAAATGTGTGTGAGAGAGAAATAGAGATGAAGTGTACCTTGAGCGGCTCTGCAACTATTTAGCGAGAAAAGAGATTGGAAGCTCTGCGACGCTGAAGTTCTGTGACCCTAAAGCTCTACAATCCTGAAGCTCAATGACGCCAACCCCTCTGAAAGTCCCTGCAACCCTGAAGCTCTTGCTAATGCTCAACGAATCCAACCCCTCTGTAAGTTAGGGCTTTAGTATGTATGAAGAAAGAAGAGGGAAAAATAAAAGGAGAAGAGTCCCAAATCAAGTTTTAAATCCTTGTTTCGATCTCCTTTGCGATTGTTCAGCGAGAGAAAAGTAGGTTGAAGACGATGAGCCTTTGGATTTCTTGTCTCCTTGTGTCGACCATCCACAAGCTCGTTGAATGCTCGTTGGAGCGTCAATCGGCAAGCTGGATCCGGTATTTAGAGCTCTTTACTGCTTTCAGTGAAAGTTGAATGGTTCTCATTCAACCTTGATATGACCTGGTCCATGTGGTTGTGTAGTCAAAATGGACTTGTGGGACTAATCAGGCCGAAGCTTGGATACCAGTTAATGGTTATTGCGAAAAAAAAAAAATGGTAATATAAATAAAGCTATATTTACATAACGATGAAACCTCAACTGGATAAAATAGATAAACCAGATTGATAAAAGACAATTACATTTAACTCCTTCCACTGACAATATCACATGATGGATTTACGGGTATGAAAACTTCAGTCAAAACCTTAATCAGTCGAAATAGCCAATATAGAGAATCACTACACCCATCGGTGGAGCAACAGCTAAACATATCCCGTGAGCCAGTCCAAGAGTGCTTGAACTTAGCATGTACTCTGGTCTATCCAGATTGAATCTTCAGTGGGCTAGACTGAGATTGGGAGATACCTTAAAGTCCCAAATTTCCCAGTCAAACAAACAAGATGCAAAAATAATTACAAACCATTTTTCTAGTTCACATTAACCAACCTAATTATGTGGCCTTAAACACCTTAACAATTATTATCTTAAAGCTTACAACTATATATTAGTTAGGCGTGAAACAGGGCCATGTTGAATTGGGTTGGGTTTCTTAAAATCTAAACCTTACTCTGTTTCTCCTTAATTAAGCCTGGGCCTGGAAAAAAATAAACTCTAATCCCCCCCTTGGGTGATTCTTACATCTATCCCAACTTTTTTTTTTATAATTTATTTATGCCAAATGATCATTTAAAAGGATTTTTAAAATCAAAGGTGGGTGATAGGTTTATAATTTATAATATATTATGCATAAGATTTTTTAAATTAACAATGTGAGTGACGTGTGCATGTTTTGTTGTACACAACGTGGATTTTTGTTTTTTCTATTTTTTTTAGGGAAAATTTCTTGTAGCACCCCTAAAAATCCCCATAACTCGGGGTGACCCCCAAAAATGAAAATATCCACCGCACCCCTAATTTGTAACACCGTTAACTTAAAACGTGAAATGATTTTTTTACCCTTCTGCTTAACCTTCTTTTTGTCTCACTTGTGTCTGCCTTCCATCTTCATTCAACTCTCCAATTTTAGAGAAAACAACGATCAACACCTGAAAAACCGATAGAGCCGATTCTCCCCCCCCCAACCAAAAATAAAAATAAAAAATGAACAAGACATGTGTACAGAGTTGTAGCATGCTTCACTGATTTAAATCTGAAATCGAGCTCCAAAGAGGTTTCATGAGTGACGAACCAGATCTCGGCATGAGGAACAGAAAAGAAACTCAGATTATAAGTATGTTTTAGTTTCTGAGATGGAAGTGGCAAACATGCAAGCCCACCAACTTCTTTTCTATGTATATCATTTTAAAACCCACTAGGGCATGAGGAATTTATCTACAGCTAAACCTCAAATCTGTAGAAAGATGAAGGCACCCAATTACTTATGCTTAGAGTAGCAAATAATGGCGGACTCTATCTGATCCGTGACTGCATAAGTGAAAAAAGAAAGAGATGATGTGATAAGCTTGGGGATTGTGTTAATCTGTTCTAGAATGTATATTAAAATTCCACTTAAACCCTAAGAGTTGTAGAGGAGAGGACTGAGACCCAGTTGGCGAGAATTACTAGTTACATCTCAAGCTTTAGTCGGTAACTAAAGCACAGGTGATCACTAGAAAAGGAGTTGCAGAGGTGAGGCGAACGAGAGATGAAGGAGCCGGAGGGAGATAGGCCGAGGAGAGGGCAGCATTGTTTAAGTTTTAAGAAATTGAACAATCCATAAGCCATTTCTAGGGTTAGGGTTAATGTTTGAAGAATAAGGAGCCGATTGTAATCGGTCATGATCAATTCCGATTCCCATCGATTAATGCCCAAAAACCCTAGAATCGATTGTCTGATTCCGACCGATAAGTTCTTCAAATTATTATCAGCTTTTTGAACCAAATTAAAGCAACCCATTTCTACAATATGCACATCAGATGCAAGTTTCAGATCTTATGGAATTCACAAAAAACAAAAGCAACAATTCAAGACAGAATTACTAAAAAATACTTAATCCCTCCAAATTTTCAATAAGAAATTGAGATAGACACCTATCACAATTGATTGAGACCTGGAAGGCCAATCCATATCCATTAGGGATCATAAAAGCTTTGGACGTTTATCCTCAAAGGTTCAACACCTTCGGCTTCTTTTCCTTCATAAATGCACTCCATTCAACTGGTTTACACACTGCCCCATCATAAACAACATTCTTCGGTTACTTCTTCCCATATGTTAAGAACGTGCCACCATCATCCACTCCCTTGCAGACAGCAATTGCATGGTATTCGTCACTGAAGCACGGCAGTTGCCATGGACAAGCTTCTGCAACGAGTCATATTCCTCGGGGCTCCACGGTCCTTTGATCCGATCCTTATCTTTTCTTGAAGAAGCCATGGATGATTGGTAGAACTTGATTCTCCATTCACTGTTCAAAACCCTAACCCTAGACTACAAGATTAAGGTCAAGGATAAAGGTATAAGGATAAGTTTACATATTCATAAGGGTAGTTTGGCCATTTAGCAAAAAATGATTGATGACAGCATCACTTAACTCCTTAAACCTACCGGAATGGATTTTTTAGATATAATTTTGAGAAAATGAGGGATCCACTAGACATTATTTTCATTTTTGGGTGTTACTCCAAGTTATTTGCAATTTTAAGGGTGGTACTAGAAAATTTCCCTTTTTTTTTATTAACAAAAGATGGTGGTATGTAACATTGTATTATAATTTATTTTATTTATAATGTATTATTTTATAACCTACGTTAGAATGCAAAAATACATGAAAATTACTTAGATTACCCAAAATTGGTTTTTGACTTACAAAATTACTATTTACCAAAAAAGAAAAAAAGAAAAAAAACCAACCAGTGCGAACCTAAACATTGGTTGAACCTAAGGCGTTTCCAAGTTTTTCGATCGGGGAGCAGGGACGATACTTAGGCTAGTGGACTCAAGCGTAGCTGTTCGAGTGGAAGGCCAGAACCCCAACCTGTATGCATGCACAACACTCCACCGGTGAACTTGACGACTTGGGGCTCTCTGTTGCTTCTTTGTCTCCTCTGCCATCTTCCAACTTGTTCTTATTGCCGGCTTGCAGCCCCCATCAGAATATCCCAGTCCACCTATTAGTATGTATACACGGGGGCGGGGTTGCAGTGAAGAGAGGGAAGGGAAGTAGGGGCAGGTGTTGATTGAAGAAACTAATAGGGGTAAAAATGTCAAAAAATATATTAGGGTGAGGGTTGGATACTGTTTTGGGTAGTTTGGTAAATCCTAACTCAAAGGTGGGTAGTTTTGTAAACTCAAACCAGTTTGGTAAATGGAAACTGAAAAAGTGGGTAATCTTGTAGATAGGGGTGTCAATGGGTCGGTTGGGCTGGGTTATTTTAAAACCCCAACCCAACCCAACCCTACCCAAAGGATTCTTAACTCAATCCACCCAGCCTAACATTGTCTCAGTCTAGGCCCAACTCTGTGGGGCTTAGCCCAGCCTAGCCCAACCATGATGGGCACTAATTGGGTTGGGCTTAGTACTATCCACCCCTGCCCAGTATTATTGGTAATTTGGTTGCTAGATCTTGATGCATTAGACCGAGACCGAAAAACCAAGATTTTCATATATATATATATATATATATATGTAGATTGTGGATAATGAAGACATTTTGCAGACCTTATCCATTTATAATTAATAACATATTTATATTATTATTATTTTTATTATGTACTTAATATGTGGGGTTGGGTAAGGTTGAATCGGGTTGTAGTGGGTTGAAACCTCAACCCTGGCCCAACCCAACTTAGCCTCGGGCTTGAAATTCTCAACCCTAGCCCACCCTATGGGCTGAAATCTCAACCCAAGCCTTATTCGGGCTCAGGGCTGGTTACGGCTGACTGGGCTTTTTTGATGCCCCTACTTCTTGTTTTCCCTATTATATAACCAAGGTTAAAAGTTAGGATTGGGTTGGGCTTGGGCAAGGCCTCAATTCGAGCCCATCCTATTTTCAATCCTAACCCGCCCTCAGGAATAGAAAACTTAACCCAAGTCAGGGTTGGGGCTTGGCCAAGGCCTCAACCCGAGCCTGCCCTCAGGATTAGAAAACTTAACTCAAGCCCTATTTAGGCTCAGTTCGGGTTTGGGTTATTAGGGCCAAATTTACACCATTAATAATTTAATCTTTGAGCAATAATCCATAAGGACTTGTTTGTTTAACACATTAACTCTTCCGATGCTTCAAATAGCCTATACGAATCAATTGAAGCTAGCTAGTACATTCCCTTCTAATCTCCCTTTCGCCGCTACTGGAAAACATAGTTTGATCAGAAGTTAGCAGTCCTTGGTGTTGCATTAAGCTCTTGTAAAACCAGTGATCAAACTGAAGACGATGTTTCATCAAATGGCATCGCGACCAGTGGGTCAATTTTTGGATATGGGTACTCATCTATGAAACCCATTCGGAACGTTACCTCCATTGTAGGGTCAGATTAGCCAGTTCAGATCCTCTACACGTAAATGTATGCTTTATGTTTTAACATCTATCCCTTTTGCTTCCATAAATACCTCTTTTGATCACCTTATGAATGATAGTAAATGGAACAAATGTCATTAGATCAGATGAGATCAGTCTGAATTGGTCATTTTAACCTTTTGCTTTTCACAAAAAGTATATTTTTCTACGATAAAATATTGACACCCTATTCTGGTCATTCAGGTACTAGTATCCATCATGCAATATGGCTAATATGGCTAAAATGGCTAATTCAATATCGATACTTAGAATCATAGTGCGGTTTGACAATTGGCAATTGGCAATTGGCAATTGACAAATTCGATGCAATGGGAGAAACTGAAATTGTGGACCCTAGAATGTGTTAAAAGATCAAATATGGGAAGTACCTTCTATACGAACTTTTAAATAAGATGATCGTCAACTTGCAGTAGCCACTCGCCATCTAGATAGCAACGTTGGCAGCCCTCTTCCCCTTGTAAACCGGTTGTCAACCGGCTGGCCACCATGGACCCTTCGCATGCGTTTAAAACAAAGCCCATGAGACGTTATGGTTCATTCACAATCAAGCTCCGGTCTAGATTGGTCAAATAATTTTTTTTCTTAGCAAATGTTGTCTGTCCAAGAGTGCCTTATGGCCGAAGCATAGGGCCTCTCACCAACATAAAATTTTGTTTTTTGTTTTTGTTTTTGTTTTTGGAAAAAAGAATAGCTATGCCAGACACACTTGAACGTGAAAAGACCATCTTACCCCTGAACCACTAATTCTATATGTATGTGTACAATAGCTAGATTTCTATCATAGTCCTCAGGGGGTGAAAATTTGGCCCGGACAATCCAAACCTATCTTGGCCTGTCCTGAGCTTGAATAGGGTTTGGGCCAAGTTTTTTGACCATGAGGGTGGGTTAGGGCTGAAAAACCTCAACCCTGGATCAGGGTTGGGTCAAGCTCGGGTTGAGGCCTCAACCTGGCCCAACCCGACCCAACCCAGCCCAAAATTTAACTCTGAATTTTTATGTTAGAATTTAGAGCTCCTATTGGTGGTTCATTTTTTTATAATTTTTTAATATTTAAGATATGAATGGAAAAATAGATCAATCAAGGTTAATCCAACCATTGCAGAAGCCAAGGTCAACCCAACCCAGCCCAACCCGACCCAACATGGCCCCTTCGACCCAACCTGACCCTGAGGGGTCAATTAGTACCGGGTTGGGTTGGTATGAACCCGGTAGGGTTGGGCCTGAACATGAACCAAGCAAGGTTGGGTTGGGTCCAAGCTGAATTTTGAGGACCTAAAGTTGGATTAGAGTTTAAGAAACCCGACCCAACCCAACCCAACCCAACCCGATTTCATTGCTAATAGCCCCATTATTGGAATCTTCACTGTGGGCTTCCCATTGTGGTCTTTGTTTCTATAGCTTCTATTTTTGTTGGATGGGAAAGGGAGAGAGAGCGGTGCTAGGCCAGGAACGAGAATGGTTTGCATGTTTATAAAATACAAACCAGCTGGTTAGATGGGTTGAACCCACCCTAAATGTTATTTTCCTCATGCAGCCTTTTGGTCAGACCTTAGGCTCTGTCGCTCCGCGAACGAGCGCACAAAGCCTCGCCCCCACACCCCCCACCCCCCAAACACACCGAAGTTTGATCTTTTTCGAGCAAATCCGGAAAGAGGTCAATTGTAATTAAATCAGTTTGATATGTTGGTCGGTTGCTTTTTCAAATCCATGGGTTTAAGGACTAACATACAAGAAAACCATAACCGGATGCCTTTTAGTTCATTAACTTCATTTTATTATGTCTATTTGTTTGATGGAGAAGACAAGCTTATTAAACACAATTATTGTTGTTTACATACAGTGATCATGAATTTGTTCTTATCCCATTCATTTTCAAAGTCCCAGGGAAGGCAAAATGTTGATTTTGCGTCTATATCTTTCTCTTTTCTTTCTTTCCTCTTTCCCATAGAATACCACCGAAGAATCTGACCTCCATTTCCTCCTTCTCTCAACAAATTCTACCTAATTAAAAATTACATATTCTATTATTTTCATCTTCTCCCTTTTATCCCTCAAACAAACGGACCTTCCAATATGAAGGTTTCATGATTGAAGAGTGTTGAATATGATGTCCAAGCTGGCTTAGGCTGGTTTTTCTCCTAAGGTTTCCTGATGTTGACAGCAATCAATAGGGTTGGCCTTCCTTAGTATTTCTTAGCTCTAATCAAGTTTTGCTTTATCATTCTAGGTAAAAAAGAAAAAGAGGCTCTGCTTTATCAAAAAAGAAAAAAAGGTCTATCAAGTTCTACCCTATTTCCACTCTCAACAACTTGGTTTCCTAATCCAACAATCACCCTCTAATTCCAATGAGTCCTTAAGGTTTTCTTCGGTTGCAAGGGGAATCAAAAGGAAGGAAAATGAAATATATGTATATAGTTAGTTAGTTAGTTAGTTGGTTAGTCATTACTCCATGTGCTATATCATTAACATCAAATCATTCTATATTTGGTTGCTAAATTTGAGCCTAGAATATTCTATTCTGAACCATGACCTCCTACAACAATCTCACACCATCCATTGGGTGTGGGGGTTCACCTCTGGAGAGGATTAGGCCTCGTTAAATTTCACTTTATTTTGAACCAGAACCCTTTATTATAAAACATAAAATATATCATTACTAAATATCATAAAAAAAAATTTAAGTAGTTTATATAATCACATGCGATGTTTTACAAAAATATCCCTTTCCTTCTCCATGGATTTAGAATCAATTTTCTCTCTCTTCATTTAATAGATTCTAAATCCACGGACCAGGACGTCCAAGAACATTCTCGTACGTGAACCTGATCCGTTCACCACCCAAGAAAACTTAATTAGTCCAATCGTATAAATATTGCATTAATTGTGAATAAGAATCTTTGGTTTTGAAAAAGCCTCTATAATTAAGAGAGAGACAGATTAAAATCTCATCAGTTGATACAAATTAAGAAAGAAATCAGTTTGATCAGTTAGGCGGGCTTAGTGGACTGACACGAACCCAATGATGATGACTAATGAAGTTTCGTTCGACTTTTCAAGAGTCATTACATGCAAGTGGCTTTTGCAGATGGGTATAAGTAAAGGAGATTAATGAGGGCATTGTCATCTTATGCTTTTACCATCTATATATCTCCGTTCCTCTTCTTCCTCAAAAAATCCTCAAGAGTTAGCTAGTTGGTTTTCTTCAGGTCTTCATTTTACCAGAAAAAAAAAAAAAGGTTTTCTTCAAGTCTTCAACCCCTAATCATATTCTCTCTTCATTATTTGTAAATGCCATCCATCTTACACATGTTCATCTTTTTTACAGCATCAACACAACTTGTTTCAAGTCTGCTTATCATAGCACTCAGAAGACCAAAGGTATGTACCTGCATTTTACCTTAATATATAAAAGATGTTTCCAATCTTACACATATTCTCTGCTCTAGCTTTCAAAACAACTGATATTAAATATAAAAGATGCTTGTACGAACACCCTCCCTTTAGCCATGCATACTGGTGTCTACCTGCACTTTACCTTAATAATTAGGATTCGGCTCATCTCCAATTCCTGCCTCTCCAAATCCCTATCAATTCCACTTAGGGTTGTGAAACCTATCCACCATAAGATCCAACGGTTGCTTGTACATAGCAAGTTCAAACCTCAAAGCCGCCACACTTTTTCAAAAACCATAAATGGTACTCACACCCAATCATTCCTCAAGAGTTGTTGTAAAGATAGTGTTGAACCATTGAAAATACCTAAAAGGTTTGCAGTGATCCAAGGATAACTATTGTAAATGTTTGGTTGTTGATTTGCCACATAAATGGTACTCACACCCAATCATTTCTCTATTTTTCTTTTCTAGAAACTCTCCCAAGGGTTCAGTTGAGAGACAACCCAAATAGTCCAGTCCAACATCAATCAAATTGTGGCTACCTAGGCCTTGCTAGGAGCTAGACAGCTTGCCCTCTGATCTAGGCGGCTTGTGCCCTAACTTGGGTGCATCAAAATCGTTTGTAATGAGGGAATGAGGTGTAGACAATTTGGATCCTTGGGCAGCCTAGAATGCAGCTACCTTGATGCTTGGCTAAGGTAACCACCTGGAGGGTTGCAGAAGCCTCAGATTCCCAAATTTGCTTAGGTTTGTTTCTAAATTTGTGAATTCCTTCCACCCTCTAATTCCAATGAGTATTTAAGGTTTTCTTTGGTTGCAAAGAGAATCAAAAGGAAGGAAAGTGAACTTTTTATACCCCATGTGCTATATCACTAACAACAAATCATTCTATATTTGGTTGCTAAATTTGAGCTTAGAATATTCTCTTCTGGACCATGAGCTCTTACAACAATCTCACACCGTCCATTGGGTGTGGGGGGGTCACCTCTGGAGAGGATTTGGCCTCGTTAAATTTCACTTTATTTTGAACTAGAACCCTTAATTATAAAACATCAAATATATCATTACTAAATATCATAAAAAAAATTTAAGTAGTTTATATAATCACATGGGATGATTTACAAAAATATCACTTCCCTTGTCTTTAAATTTTCCTTACAATCAATCATAAACTAAGGTTATAAAGTGTACCCTAGGTCTCCATTGTTCATTGCTCTTCTTTTATTATTCTTTGTTTTCTTTTCTCCCTTTTCTCGTAGTCTCCTACCAGAAGATTCCTTTAGGAAGTCTGGGGTTGGTAAAAAAGACATCCCCTTCTTTCCCCTTTCCTATCCATTTGAATTTCTTAGATTGGGTTCTACACACACACCAAAAAATAAAAAATAAAAAGAAATCTTAGATTAGAAACCCCATAATTTTATTACGCGTCTCAAAATAGATTCTTTTTCTAAAAATTGAGATTCAAAGGTTTTGTACATTCATTCATTCATAAAAATAAAAAAATTAAAAAGAAGAAGAAGAAGAAGAAGTTGTGCAGGATTCTAAACTCATGAATTAAGCCTAAATTGTGGAGAAAAACCACAATGGGGGAGGGGTGGGGGGTGTGCTTGGTAATAAACCACCCTAGCTGTACCGGATCTAGATTTAATCTTTGGTTCAATGATCTAAGTCTACCCAATTATGGATGGTAATTCCATACTTTGGAAGGTGAATATACAACAAATCAAGGGAGAGAAATCTATATTTTTTGATGATTACAAAAGGAGAAAGCAGGTTAATGGTAGGTGTCATTCGTAGCCCTTAGATTTAGGGTTATGGTTTTTAAGGTTTGGGATTTAATCAACCTTAATTGGATGGCAGCAGTCTCCCATAAGGGAAGTGTAGTGAACAATCTTTTACCAGAAAAAAAGAAAAAAGTAGTGAACAATCTTAGCATGGATGGGAAAAGTGTTTTTTACTATTTTTCTTATTCTATCGGATGGTACTCAGAAATACCTTTTCTGAGTGGAAGGTATTTCTAAGGCCAGGTTGGGCTGGATGGTTCCAGGCAGGAGTGGGATAGGCTGGATTGTGATGAATCATGTTAAACCGTGTCGAGATGACTCAGGTCAACCCAATGTGGGGATTTTGTTTTTATTAGATTCCATTTTAATGGTCAAAATTAAAACATTGATATCCTTTAATCGTGTTGCTGATTTGGATGCACCACAGATCGATACATAAGGTGTCAAAATTCAGTGTCTACAATGCCATATTTTTTACAGTCTAAATGTCTTCTAAGGATATTGAGATTATGAAACATTTTTTGTGAGTTCCGGCCATGAATGTCTTCATTGGCCAGATATTTGTTATGAAATTGAAAGAGTATTTTTGTATTTGTATCCAAGATAAATGAATTTTGGATTACTATTGAGGTTATCCTCAAGTTGTTGAAAAATATCAGTTTATTTATAAAACGATGAGACCAACTGAAAGACCACGTTAATCTTGGATTTTCATTTAGGGTGATGGGAATAATGTTTGGAAGCATTCTAGATACAGATTGAATTTAAAATTTCAGTTATAATGGCTGCTAAATAGTTGAGGAAATTATTCTCCCACTCCCCTATATGTTTCGTGTTACACTCAAACTCGTTGTGAAGTTTATAATTACAAACGCACCTTGGGATGTTAACACTAAGCAAATGTTAAATGACTTTTTTATTCTCAACTACGAAACCTACTGCGGAGCATCAACCAAAGAAAACCTGTAAAGAATTATAAAGCAAATTTCCGAATGAATTGTGAATAGTCCGCTACTATTATGAGTGAACGCTGAAATTGAATCCTTCATTGTTGTTGTTGTGGCAGATTTTCATGGACTCCGACAGGAAACATGTGATTAAAGTGTTGGAGAGGCTAGAAGTATAGGATTGCTTCATAGAAATCATCCGCTTCGAGACACTCTAACCCGAACCTCTCGAAATCTAGTTGGCCTGATGCCAAAATCTTACGAAGGGGTTGCACTCACTACCGAAATCTTATCTCTGCCCTTGCCAACCATGGCAGCCATCTCAGGCCACGTATCAATCAGCCGGCGGCTTCATATAGCGCAAAAACCCTAATTCTCCCATGGTTTCTCAAGGAAAAGACGATAATAAGGGTTGAGGGAAAAATCGTCATCTCTATTGGACCAAAGGTATTTTAAGGTTTAACACAAATTTTTAACACACTTAACAGTTTCTCACTCACAATCAGGGTACAGTTGATATATTCTTTAACTTAGAAGGGAAGAATTTGTAATTCCAAACTTCGCAAGGGAGGATTGTATAATACCTAAAACATATAGAGGAGGGGAGTGAAATTTCCTCTAAATAGTTGAAGTGTTCAGTTGAGAAATGTTCTTAACTAATTGGGGTAAATTCAACCAGAGCACGGTTTTAAAAATTAGATCGAATCAATCAGGATCAGCTAGATTGGATTGGTTTGGCCAATACTGATTCAATCTGTACTGCTCCACTGATACAGTATATGGGTAAATGGTCCAAAACACCCATTTTATTTTTATTTTTATTTTTAGTTTAAAAAAAAAAAGGTTAAATCCATCAGATATCAATTGATACTGATCTTAAGTTTTAAAACCTTGCCCCGGAGTGGCTAGGCAATGATGAATTAGAATTCCCTTGCAATGGAAATGGAGATGTCGTTGTTATAGATGATACTGTTGTCTTCACCCTAGGCAGTGTTCCAAGTTTCAATATTAGCTTCAGAGGTACAATTTGGGAAAATATGTTTTTAAATTATGGTTGATTGACTTTGGCTATGGATGTAAACGGATAATCGAAAGTCCAAGTTTGATTCACAGCTATATCTATTTAGGGGTATCCGTATCCGATAAAAATATCTTGGTTCAAATATGAATTATCTGGAACATAATTATTTTATCCGAATGGATAATCAATTACAATAAAGAATAGAAATAAAAGAGTAGCTAATTAATGATCTTGAGGGTTCTTGAAGATTAGAGAGGTCTTAAAGAATGAAAAAAAGAGCCAAGACAACTTAGAATGGATTGAGAGAAAATTGTATCAATTTGGGTAGGGATGCCAATTTCAAGCTCCCATCACCACGGAGTGAACTAGTGACTCTGCCAGCCATTGAGATGAGCTTGCTTTTGCATCCTGATATATGCTCCTTCACCTTGTCCAGAACAGAGGAAAGGAAATTTTTCTTCACCCTTCCTTCAAAGATCTGAACCCCAAGGTATTTTGTGGGAAAGTTGCAGACAGGAATTCCCAAAGCATCCGAGATGTCTCTCATGCGAGAAGGCCTAATTCTCCCTATGAAAAACTTCATTTTTTCAAGGTTAACATGCTGACCTGAAAAGTCTTGGTACTTCCTTAGAAAGGCATTGAGATTTCTGACATATTTTATGGATACATTCATGAAGATAAATATGTCATCAACGAATAGAAGATGAACTGGCATTAACTCGCCTCTAGGACTCTGAAGAGCTTTGATTTTCCCATCATGAAGAAGACCGTGCAGCCCTTTGCAAAGGACCTTTTCTGCAAGAATGAAGAGAATCAGAGACATGGGTTCCCCTTGTCTTAAACCCCTCTCCACATTGAAATAACCCGCTGGACCTCCATTCAAAAGGATTGAGATTTTTGAAGAACTAAGAACCTGATGGATCCAATTAAGCCACTTATCAGAGAACCCAAATCGCTTCAGAACATGCAGAATAAAGTCCTAGTAAATGGTATCAAACGCTTTCTGAACATCAATTTTAATATCAAGACCTCCTCCTCTGGTGGCTGAGAACATGATATTACACAACTCTGAAGCCAATCCAATATTAGTATGAATCAACTTGCCAGATTGGAAAGTCCCCTGCTCTTTAGAGATCAATCTTGGCAACAAGAAAGACATTCTTGTCACTAAGATTTTGGAGATAGCTTTGCAGAGGAAATTCCCCATGCATAGGGGTCAGAATTTGTCAAGGGAAGTTGCTCTATCAACCTTTGGAATCAAAGCTAAAAAATTGTTGTTCATACCTTGGGGCATTTTCCCAGTGAGAAAAAAATTCTGTGATTGCTCTAATAAAGTCGCCTTTTATTACATCCCAACAATGCCTGAAAAAATATCCAGGGAAACCATCTGGACCTGGGGAGCTATTAGGGTCCAGATCTCAAACTACTTTCTTGATCTCTACTACACCAGGGATCGCATCCAGAGAAAGCATGTCAACCTCATCTACAAGCGTAGGGATGGCGTTCAGTAGGTCCAGGTGCTCAGCGGCTGTGAAAGACTGATACTAATCTATCATATGAGTGGCGATCACATCTCTATCGGTAACCTTTGAACCATCCGATTTTTCCACATTCTGATCGTGTTCCGTGCCCTTTTGATTTTATCATAAAGATGGAAAATTTTAGAATTCCTATCTCCATGCTTTAACCAAGTAATACGAAATTTCTCCACCCACTGCTTTTCATGATATTTTAATGCGTTTAAATAAGCTATTTTTGTATCTGCCTCCTTACCAAATAAAGTTTCATACTTGAAGCTATAATTTGACATTGGATCTCAGCAAGGGCCTCTTTTGTTTTAATCAATTCGACTTCAAAGTTCGGGAACACTTGCCTTGCCCAAGCTCGAATGACAGGCTTTAGCCTTTTGAGCTTTCGAGTGAAGATAAAACTAGCGGAACCATATATGGGTTGAGACCATTCTTCCTGAATTACCTGAATAAAAGAGGGGTGATCAAGCCTAAATTTGTGCATTCGAAATGGGCAATTACCTGGCTTAGGACAGGCCTTTAAAACAACTAGGATCAGCCAGTGATCTGAAAAATCTCGGTGAAGCACAGATTGGGCACAATCTTGGAAATGACTTGCGAAGCTTCGTTATAGAGACCTGTCCAAAACAACAGCCACGTTCCCTCTCTTCCTATTATTTGACCATGTGAATTTAGCACCATTAGAGGGGATCTGCAACAGAGAGCAAGAATCGATCATTGCTTCAAACTCTGCAGCCGAGCCCAAGCTAAAGGCACCCGGACCGCGCTTTTCGTGAGAGGCAAGGGCGGTGTTGAAATCCCCAACCACAAGCCAAGGGTCTAACATCATAGGCACCACTGCAAGATCCATCCACAACTCTCTTCTTTTCACCCTGAAGCTGCTGGCATGAATGACTGACAAATCTTGACAGACAGTTGCTACTCAGACTCTGATACGACAGAAGGCTTGGGCAGCCCTCTCTTCCACATCAACCAAAGATTGGGGACCTTTTCCTCCCTAGTGTTATGAATCATGTCGGCTTCGAAGCCATTTTTATTGAAAAAAAAAAGCAGGATAAGCAGATGAGTCTACCATAGGCTCTGCCAAGTAAATGATATCAGGATTTTTTTCTGCAATAATTCTTCTCAAGGCCAAGTGAGTTGCAGCCTTCTTGAATCCCCTAACATTCCAGAACAAGACCTTCATTAATCACTTTGATGAATTTGCCAATCATTCAGACCTTCTGGTCTGCTCTGAGGTCGTTGGTGCCTTATCCTTCTTGCGAAGACCTACTCCAGCTGACTCTCTTAGTGAAGCTCGAGCAACCATGTCATCAACACGGGCTATTTTGTCATGGTGGAGGAAGACCACCCCACCCTGAACGACAGTAGGCGATATGGAAGTTACATGGTGTTCAATGTGTGTGTCATGGTCCGAGCCATCCTCATCAGATTGAACAAGGGCATCCTCGTCTAATCCCATACCACCCAACCCATTTATATAACCTAATTTGTCATTGGCACTAGAGTCCTTAGAAACTGCGGCTTCAGAGTCCTGATTAGCACCTCTTGGAGCTAATTCAGTGTAATCTTGTTGAATAGGTAAGAGTACCTCAATCGAACCAGCTCTAGAAAGAGTCCTACCAGCTGCCACTTCCCTATTTTGAGAGCCGTTAGAGGATCCCAAAAAGTTAGGAGATCGAAAGTGAGAATGGGAAGAAAAATCTCCCCCATCAACACGCTGACTCGACAAGTCATCATCGCCTCCACCATCGTTCCCTGCCCCCATCGCCGGTTGAGACTAGTCGGCGTTACCTTCGTCTGTAAAAACAGCACCAGGGATTCCTGGCTTAGCTCGAGGGAGAGAAGCTTCTCTTCTTCTTTCTCTACAATCATGGAGATTGTGACCAATCTTCTTTCAATGACCACATCTTCCACGGCTATCTTCATAAATTATGACTTGAGAGAACCAGAATCGCTCGCCTGTATTGGACTGTCTTCTCTCCACTTGTATCTCTTCAATCCTTCTGCTACCCACCTCTACCTCAACCATGACCCTGGCGTAGCCACCCCTGGATGCTGCATGGGTTCTACGGTCAAGAGCCATTGGCCTACCAGCAGCTTTGGCCATGGTGAGCAGAACTTTCTCGTGCCAATATTCAAGAGGAAGGTCTAGGAAGCAAATCTAGATCATCCTTGTAACAGGCTATTTTTCGTGTACATTGAAGTCCCTCTTCCACCTTTGGAATTTGGGAATTTGAGATCCCACTCTAACCGAGTTTCGCTTCCATATGATTACCATGTCGGACTCTAGTTCAAATTGTAAGAGAAAAAATCCTTTCCCCGTCGGAGCCATGGCAGATCTACCCTTTAAAGGCTAGGATTCTTTTGCTTCCCTTCAAATATCATTCATTGAAATGTATTTGAAGTTTGTTCACCCTATGAGTGCAAACTTAAACTTTTCAAGCGCTCTTCGTAAGCCTCTTGCGGGATGATGACTGTGGTTAAAGATCCTACCTAGATAGGATCAGGCAGGTCATTAATAATTGGGAGCTCTCCTCCCACAATGGTAGAATACGTTGCTTTCTTCTTGGGATCTTGCGGAGCCTCAGCAGGAGGGAGGACAGCAACGGCACCAGCTCCCTCAGGTTGCCGCTCCTTAGGTAGCCAGAAGTCGTTGAGGAGAGATTGTCTTCCGCGATTAGGAGGATGATCTCCGTTCCCATTGCCTAGATCCCTAGCAATTTTGCCAGACATGGCTCTTGCCTATTCACCTTCACTACACTTTTGATGATGTGGAAGAGAGGGCGACATCTATCTCTCTAACTCTCGAACAAATCGAACAAATTATGCTGGGCAGCTGGGTTTGTGTAGCAGGCTAGGGTCCAGAGTAAACATGAGGACGGCATTCTGTAGAACAGAGATGATGGTAGGAATCTTGCAGACAGTGAGGGGGCGAGAGGGTACTGTAGGGAGGTGAGGGGTGGAGCCATGAAGAAACCTACCCCTACCGGAGCTGGTAGGGGTGGGTTTTATTTATTATTATTTTTTTTTAATTTGAATATGTTGTAGAAACCATGGTTAATTATATATTTTGTATTAAATACACATTTGACTACAGCTTTTTACAACTGGTGTTAAAGATTGCTATCTAGCCGCAATTTACTAACCACGGAGAAATATGGATTTTCAATTGCCATGGTAGCCATGGTTATTAAACTGCATGGAACGATTATTAGCCACGATTTTAATGACAATGGCCACAGGGAAAAAAATCACAGCAAAAGGGGTTTTATTTTTTTTAGTGGTTGTTTTGGTTTTCTGTGTCTTTCTTGTCATTTGAGGTCTAACTTTATAAAGAGTAACAGGAGTGATGCTGAGGTATATATCTTATTAAAAAATGTTTCAAAAATAATTTCTAAGAGTCGGTTGGTTCACAAAAAAGACAATATTGAGAAGAAACGATGCAAGTTGTCTTTAGGGCTGCAAAATCAAATAAAAAATTAAGTAAATAATTGTAAAATGATAAGATCTAATCTAAATTTTGGGAGAATTCATTTCACACTTTCCATTTATAAAACACATTAAATCTTCAAATCATGAATTTTTTTTTTGGTAAGAAAATCATGTAGATTGGCTGTCAAAGTAAAGTAACAGAAGGGGTTTCTCTTTTAAACCATTCATACGTACCTGCCCAGTTACTGGCTGATTCTAATTTTACAGATTTAAAGGGATCCTTATCTTATTGATAAGATTTTCCTTCTCATAGGGAGACTTTCATAATATAAATAACCAACGTATTTGAGTTTCAGATATAGAACAGAGTTGAATCAAACATGAGACAATCCTTGTCTTTCTTCTCCTCCCCTGTATTCTTCTTTCTGGTCATTCTATTTCTAGCCAAGGTTGATGCTGATATCGTCAATGAAACATGTAAAAAAGCTTCTCAGGTTGACAAGGAGCTCCAATATGACTTGTGCGTTGCGGCTCTTAGACAAGATCCCAAGAGCCACAGTGCAGATCTCTCAGGGCTATGGATCATCTCAGCAAATTTAGTCAAAGACAATACAACAAAGATTAGTTCACGGATTGAGGAGCTCTTGAAATCCGATCCAGATGTTAAGGGTTGCTTGCGGGAATGTAAGTTGCATTACTCTATAGCGGAGCTTAATACAAAACGTGCAATTGAATCCTTCGAATCTAAGAATTACAAGGATGCTAATGTTGCTGTGAGTGCCGCGTTAACCGATGCTACGACTTGTGAAGACGCGTTTAAGGAGAGTGGCCTAAAATCGCTTTTGATAGCAGAGTATAATTCTTACTGCCAGCTTTGTTCAATTGCGCTGGATATTGGCTCTTTTTTTATATGACTGTTGCTATGGATGTGGTTCTTATAAATAACAATAGATAATCCAAAGTAATCTTTATTTCTTTCATTGACTCATGAATAACTGGCTCAAGCTTAAGACCTACAAAGTCCATAGGGCTAAGGAATGGAATGTGGTCATTCTGTCCTACACACACATGACCGAAGACAACTGGGCGAATCTAAATTAGCATTGATGCCTGCTATTTGGGTAATCCAGGGCATTCGGTTGTTGGTGGTATTCAGCGAAATCATTTGAGAGCTCCTTTGTTCTTATGAGATAAAGATTGCTATGAGCCTGAATCTGGATTCTAGCTATTTGGTTTGAAAGGGACTCTCAGTCAAGGATTCTTTGTATTATGAATAGTCATATTCCATGGTATTTCCATCATTGATGGCTTTTCTATAAAAGCAATTTAGATCGAATTCATAGAAAACCTCATTTTTTTTTTTTTTAAAGTAGATAACATCTAGGAGACTCGAACTCGAGACCTCCAAGTGAGCATAGGTTTTCTACAATGAACCCAATTCGGTTTTGATGGTTAACAAAGTACACAACAGCAACAAGAACTCCAACAACATGGTTGGTGCCTCCTCAGTATAGTTTTACTTTAGAGAACTTAAGCTAGGGTGCATAAAGACTATCTAAGATTCAGATTCAATTAAGTCTTTTTGCTTTTCTTTGATAGTGTGATTTAGGTAAAAATCCAACTGGCTATTGACATGAGGGATATGTTTCCTCTCTCTCTCTCTCTCTCTCTATATATATATATATATATATTTTGGTAAGAAGACTGCACTTTTGAATACTTTTCAGTGACTATGTTGTTGCCTTAATTGGTGTGTGGGAATCAATGTTTGCAACCAAGAGTATGGGAGTAATGCTACAAGCAAAATTTCCTAAAAGGGTTCTATAAGAAAATTTTTGATTTGGAATGCAAGAAACTTTAAGGCAGTCATAAGGATTTCTCTTGGTTTTCGTAAATTCCAAACAAGTGAACTGTTTAGGTAAACCACTCTCAAGGTGTCCCGCATGGCATTTCAGGATTCAAGTATTGTGGAATATGCTCCATAATTATGTCTCTGGATGCTTCTAAGATTATGTCTTACTATCCCTAAAAGCCATTTGATGATGTTGAGGGGCTATGTGTTAAAAAAAAAAAATTTGTGGCAAAAATTAGGGCCAATTAGGGTAAAAATTAGGACCGGGTTGGGTTGATATGAACCTGATAAGGTTGGGCTTGGACATGAACCCGGCAGGAATGGGTTGGGCTTGGGTTGAGTATTGAAGACCTACGGTTGTGCTTGGGTTTTAACAATTCAGCCCAACCTGACCAGTGTTTACCTCTAAATAGATAAAACAATCATTTTACATTAAAGAGGAAATATTACTCCCCTCCCTTGAACTATGGCAAAATATCAACTAGACTCCACACTTCTCTAAAATCATCACTCACCTCCCCTTAAATAGAAAAATTCTATCTAACATCCACAACCGTTTGAAATAGCTGTTAAATCAGCCAATATTTTCCAATAATCTCTAAACTACCCCTAACCTGTTAAAATCCCAAAATACCTTTAATGAACTAAGTCTCTTTCCTTTTCCCCTTCCTTTGATCAAAACACCTGCAACTCTTCTCTATTTGCATCTCCTTCGATTAGACGACGAGCTTGAACGTGAACATAAGGAAGCTTCTCACCATCCTTATTTCCATCGTTTTTGCTCTTCTTTGCAGATCCTTTGACCTAATTTTCCCAGAAAAACAATGAAGTTTTTCAGTCTCTTGTAGATCTTCTTAATGAAGGAAGGAAAGCAGAAACCCTAGAAGAGTTTGTTACCTTCTCCCATTCCTTGTGCTTAGTCAATTTCTGGTTCTCCTTTGGAATGGTTTGCCTCCAAATCAGCTGCTCTGCCTTCAATTTGGGAGAATTCTCGCTTGAAATTGACGGAACCGAGCTCGCTTCAGGCGAATAGAAGGGTCGGTAGGGTCTGCTTGCTGGGAATCGAGGTTGAGTTCTTGGTTTGGATGGGGATTTGGGTTGGTAATGATAGTCTAATTCTCTAAACAGTGTCGATATTCTTGATTTGGAATTCTCTTACTGTTTGATAAGTCCTTCATTATATATTGATTTGTTCCACCATTGTTCTCACTAATTGCATGGTACAACCTTCAAAGATCCACCCAATTGCAAGAAAAATATAAAAAAAACCTGTGAAAATATTCGAAGAATTGGAGAGATTTCTTCTGGCCCAACCACACTCTCCAAACTTATGAAGAAATCATCCTAGACTAAATGGTGACCTATTATACCCTCTCATCCTAGGTTTTTTAAAACAAAATTAATGCTAAATGCACATGAAGAAGAGGTGATGGGGAAGAAGATTGCACAATAACCTAAACAATGGCTCGAAGACTAACTGAAACCAAAGCAGAGACTCACAAACACTTTACTATTCCTTTTCTTTTCCCATCATGACATTTCCAGATATCTGCTACGAGGATCTCCTGAGATTTCACTGATACTGGTTCGTGAAGAAGCTTTATTGCTTGGTTTGGTGGGAGACTGAGGAGAGCAGTGAAAGAGTTTTCGGCTGCGGGCACTACTGCCGCCTCTTGAAGAGCATTCTCCGTCATTAGTTCCTGAATTTCTCCATCGAATTGCTCATCATCTCTGCAATTCCCAGATCTGCTCCCTGGACTTGTAATCAGATCCATAAATAATCGAATTCAAGCAAAATTCAACAATTTTCCAAGGATATTTGAAGGAAATACAAAGAGAGACGAGTTGCAGGTATTTTGATGGAAGGAAAGAGTGCTTTCGTTCATTAAGGGTATTTTGGTGTTTTAACTGGTAAATGGTAGTTTGGGGATTATTGAAACAAGTTGGCTGACTTAATGGGGACGTTAGATACAATTTTTCTGTTTAAGGGGAGGTGAATGATATTTTTAGAAGAATGTAAGGTCAAGTTGATAGTTCGCCATAGTTCAGGGGAGGGGACTGATATTTCCGTTACATTAAATGATGGCCGAATGTCACCATTTTGGACGAAATTTTATACACATGCTTAAAATGGCTAAATAAGACCATCCTAATAGTTTTTATTCTATTTGGGAAGTTTTGGATATCCAAATTAAGCTAAGAGTAAAATGGTTATTTTCATCATACAATCGCCATGTGAGTCAGTTGAGCATTGATCGCCATCTCCGCCTCAGGGGTTCTCCTAAGGTGTCAAAATTTAGTGTTAACAATGTCATGCCTTTTACAATCTAAAAGTCCTCTAAGGATATTGAGACTATGAAATATTTTTCGTTAGCTCCATCTATAAATGTCTTCATTGGCCATATATTTGTTATGAAATTGAAAGATTATTTTCATCCAAGATAAATGAATTTTGGATTACTATTGTGGTTATCCTCAAGTTGTTGAGAAATATTATTTTATTTATAAAAATGATGAACCCAACTGAAAGTTCACGTTAGTTTTGGATTTTCATTTAAGGTGATGGGGATAATGTTTGGAAGCATTCCAAATATAAATTGACTTTAACATTCCACTTATAAATGATAAATAGTTGAAGTGTTCAATTGAGAAACATTCTTTAACTAATAGGGGTAAATTCACCCAGAGCACGGTTTTAAAAATTGGATCGAATCAGTCAGATCACCTAGATTGGATTGGTCAATATTGACCTAATTCATACCGATCCATTGGTAAGGTATAAGGGAAAAATGGTTCAAAACATCTGTTTTATTTTAAAAGAAAAAAGAAATAAATCCATCCGATATCAATTGAGATCGATCCTAGGTTTTAAAACCATGCCCGGAGTGGCTAGGCAATGATGAGTTAGAATTCCTTTGAAATGAAAACGGAGATAGAGTTGTTATTTATAGCCGACAGTGTTATCTTTACCCTAGGCGGTGTTCCAAATTCCACTACTAGCTTCGGAGGTACAATTTGGAAAGATATGTTTTTTGAATCATGGTTAATTGACTTCGGTTAAGGATGTAAATGGATAGTGGAAAATTCATGTTGGATCTGCATCCGTATTTATTTAGGGGTATCCGTATCTGATAAAAATATCTAGGTCTGAATTTGAATTCTCTATTACAAATTTGTCTGATCCGAATAGGTAATCAACTACAATATTAAAAAAAAAAAAAAAAAAAATTGAGGGTTCTTGAAGATTAGATGGGTTAAAGAATGAGAAAAAGAGCTAAGACAACTTAAAGACATGGATTGAGAGCAAATTATATTTATTTGGGTAGGGATGTCAATTTCAAGCTAGCCTCGACAGGCCTGATCGAGCCCGACATAGTTATGACTCAACCTGGATCGGCCCAAATAATAAACGTGTCAAGCTCAACAGTGCAAGAGATAAGCCCGACATATGCCTGAGTAGACCAGAATATTTACAAGCCCGATTATGCCTGCCATGTTTAGCCCAACCATTTATATGTATATTTTTATTTATTTTTGGATAGAATAGGTTATATATTGACATTTTTATTAATTATTGAATGTAATTAAGTGTAAAGTCTTTCTAAATTGTTGATGATTTAATAAAATATATTAATTTATAAAATAAAATTAAAATAAAATATATTAAAATTTCTAACTAAGACAAGTAAAGTCCGTTTAAGGCTTTATTGGTGTATTAGTATTTAGTCTATTTAAATCCTTATTACAACCTGATTAGGAGAAGCACGGTTAAAACCTAGAACTCTAACAAGCCCAACATAAGATCGACTCATTTCTTAAATAGGCAGGTCACAGTGCAAGGGTATAGACCTACCAAGCTTGGCTAAGCCTGATCAAGAGTCCCCACTTGATCAAGACTGGTTCGGCCACATCGATTAACATCCATATGTTTTGGAAAGGGGTGGGGGGTGGGGGGGGGGGAAAGGTGAGGAAGGTCCGAGTTATACAAGTCAGAGACTAAGGGAGGGGAGGAAGGTCTAGGTTATACATGTCAGAGATTAAAAGGATAGTTATAAATGCAAATTTGATTCCCCATATTCGTTTAGAGGTATATGTGTCTGATCAAAAATATTTGGATCCAATCACATCCAATCCGTATTCAATTCTTATTTGGTCTATTTACATATATTTTTTCTAGCTTTGACATACTTAGAATAGACCCAAACTGGACCTGAATCATAATGTTAACCTAAATCAATTTTGTACTAATGTTGGTTGACGTTTTCGTGCCCTCAACCAACATCACCGTGCCTTCAGACGATGTCGGCTAAACTCATTACATTTAGGCCAGGCCCCCATCTTGTGCCAATCTCTATGATTTTGTAGGGATTTGACCAAATACATAGGAGATTCAGGTCAATCTCATCATTAAGGTTTTGCTGGATTAGGGTTCAATTACGGGTCATTTTAAAAAATATTAAATTCTCTTTTGAAAGGGAGCGTAGACTCGTTCACATCCTGAAAAATCATCATTGCCAGGAGAGGGTGATGAAATTAGCTTCTACACCCCCACCCTATCCCCTTTCGATGTTACATAAATCTACGGTTTTATCTTAGAGTTGAATCTCATGCTAAGATTTTCATCAATATCTACTTTTGTTGTTGTTCACTATAGGGGGGAAAAAAAGCACTAGATTAAAATTGCACTTGGGCGGAGGTCTATGGCTGTGGTTGCTAAAGAAGCTCCTATATCCCCTGTTTTATAAATCATGACCACATGTTAAAATTTTCTGCAGTTCTACAAATTGTGTTTAGTGATATGCATATAGCCGTAGTTTTATAACTGTGGCCATACACACCTTATCACTCACCGCAGTTACATATAACTTTGGCCATACACACCCTATCACTTACCGCGGTTACATATAACCGTGGCCATATACGTATCTATTCTCACGGTTCTTTAAAACTGCGGCTGTATATGAACACATAGCTGTGGTTTGTTTAAATTGTGGTAATATATAACTGTGGGCCTGTGGCTATTGGTGAAATTTCAAAAGAAAAAGAAAGCCTGCCCAAGTTTTCACTTCCCACTTTATGTCCACCTCTTCTTCATTGAAGACTTTAACAAACATAAGAAGAAGAAGATGATAATGATGATTTCGTGGCAAGGTTTTCAATTTTTTCCCTGAGTCTCTCTCTCTCTCTCTCTCTCTCTCTCTCTTTTAAGTAACCATGGCAAAATATGGATTTTCAATTGCCACAGTAGCTTTGGCCGTGGACCTACCATGGTTATTAAACTACAAAAAATGATCATTAGCAACGGTTTTAGTAACAATGGCCACGAAAAAAAAAAAGCAGCTAAAGAGGTTTTTTTTTGTAGTGATTGTTTTGTGTTTCTATGTCTTTCTTGTCATTTGAGACATACTAAAATATCATACTAAAAAAATGTTTTAAAAATAATTTCTAAAAGTCGGCTGGTTCACAAAATAGACAATATTGAGAAGAAACGGTAGTTAGATGAAATTGAGAGGTTGTCTTTTGGGCCTAATTTGTCTATATGTAAACCAAATAAAAAATTTGGTAAATAATTGTAAAGTGATAAGATCTTATCCAAAGTTTTTTCATATAGTTTCCTCTTTAAAAAAAATATGAAAATAGTGATAGAGTTTAAGTGCACTACCTCCAACAGCTCCCTCAGCTTTTGGTCATGGACCCCCCCCCCTTTTTTTATGGTTTTTATTAGGAAACTAGCTATTTGCAATTTTGTGTGATCACGCCTTAATAGGTGTGCTGAATGAAAGAGGCAATTTCCCTTCACCCATAGTTAATAAAGAATCCTTTGCCCTTGGGTTTGGGTGTCTTGGAGTTATATTGTGAATAGTAGGGAGGCATTAATGAATTCTCTATGGTAGGAGCGGAATAATAATGACCTTTGGCTGGGTAGACTTTTTCTTCACCAGGTAAAGGAAAATTTTTTCTTCCATGTATATACCAAGAGAGTGATGCTACATGGACCATCCTCGAAAATTGATCTCTACAAAAGCATACTCGGATCAAATCCTCTGTTTGCAAATCAAGAACAACAGATTCCACTATGCTAGAGAGAGAGAGAGACCTAGGTTTTGCTCTGGTATTTTGGTTTCATGCAAGGAGATCTAAGAAATTAAATGACGACCAGCTGAACACATTAAATAAAACTGAGTCTGCAACCTTGGGTTTAGGAAGTGACAAAGAAAAAGACCACTTTCTCTGCAAGCTTATAGATTAGGGGAGGGAGGAAAGGAATTTTCCACGTTTAGCTAACCTTGCGCGGAGAAGAAGAAGAAGATGAAGACCAAGATGTAGATGGAGGAGGGGAGAGAGAGAGAGAGAGAGAGTTTTTACCTTCAATCAATTTCCACAAGGTGAACGACGACACCAGCACACTGGAAGAGTAGCAGTGGTGGGAGTTACAGCCCAATAAAAATGGTCCATTCAAGATTTACGGGCTATTATACTGTGGCTGGAATCACGTGAATCGATTTTGAGATCATCTATTGACGAGATCTCAGTGTAGAATCAATGAATCAAACACGCCCAATGGGTTTCTTTTTGGTTATTCTAGAGTCTAAATAAGGCACTTGTCTGGTGGAGACTGCTTTCAAGGTGGCCGCATAGCATTTCAGCTACTGTTGAGTATGCTCTTTAGTTATATGCTATTGGATGATTCTAAGATTCTATTTTAAAATCCCCAAAACCCATCTGGCCCTAGGGACCATGTGATCCTTTGGGAGAAATCATTTCACACTTTCCATTCATAAAACCAATTAGATTTTATCTTCCAATACACAGGTGGTGTCAACCCTAGGGACTATGTGATCCTTGGGAGAATTCATTTCACACTTTCCTTTCATAAAACCCATTAGATTATATCGTACAATTCTCGAAAGCCATCCGGTGGTGTCAACCCTAGGGACCATGTGATCCTTGGGAAAACCCATTAAATCTTCAAATCATGTAGATTGGCTGTCAAAGTAAAGTAACAGAAGGGGTTTCTCTTTTAAACCATTCACACATACCTGCCCAGTTACTGGTTGTTTCTAATTTTACAGATTTAAAGGAATCCTTATCTTATTCATAAGATTTTCCTTCTCATAGGGAGACTTTCATAATATAAATAACCAACCTATTTGAGTTTCAGATATAGAACAGAGTTGAATCAAACATGAGACAATCCTTGTCTTTCTTCTCCTCCCCTGTATTCTTCTTTCTGGTCATTCTATTTCTAGCCAAGGTTGATGCTGATATTGTCAATGAAACATGTCAAAAAGTTTCTCAGGGTGACAAGGAGCTCCAATATGACTTGTGCGTTGCGGCTCTTAGACAAGATCCCAAGAGCCACAGTGCAGATCTCCTAGGGCTATCGATCATCTCAATAAATTTAATCAAACAGAATGCAACAAAGATTGGTTCACGCATTGAGGAGCTCTTGAAATCCGATCCAGATGTTAAGGGTTGCTTGAAGTTTTGTAAGAACATGTACTCTATGGCGGAGCATGATATAAATCATGCACTTGAATCCTTCAAATCTAAGGATTACGAGACAGCTAACAGAGCTGTGGGTGCCGCGTTATCTGATGCAACGACTTGTGAAGAGGGGTTCAAGGAGAGTGGCATAAAATCGCTTTTGCTAGCAGAGTATAATTCTTACAGTCAGTTCGGTCTAATTGCACTGGATATTACCTGTCTTTTGATTGTCTGTTACTAATGGATGGATGTAGTTCTTATAAATAATAATAATAATAGATAATCCGAAGTTATTTCTTTATTTCTTCAGTGACTTATGATGGCCGAGGCATCTGCAACACTATTTGTAGCCCTTAGAATAGAAAAGTAAGAGATGGAGCTAAAAGAAGAGATACTTTGTCTAATATCCTAAACTGACACTGAGACCTCCAACATGGGAGTCTTGATGGGTCATTGATTAGATCAACAATCTCCTTATTATCAAATTCCATTTTAGGGCGAGTGAAGCCAGACTCCAAAGCCTTATAGATAGCACTTCTAATTGCGAGACATTCCCTTTGGATTGGACAAGCAAAATGATGAGGTATTCAAATAGGTTGAGCAAGGCATCCCTTGTGGTCCATAATAACAAAGCCCTATTCTCCTTTCGCCTGGTTCTGTGGAATAGCCAAATCCTCTTTTTATTAATTTAGTTCTTCCCTTTTCATTAGTATGAGCATGGTTAATTGATTATGTCTCAACTCAAGAACTAATATATATATATTTTTCTAAGAAGTAGAGACCTGCCATATTCACAAAAGAACGATAAGCTCAAAGATCAGTCATCTCAATTGACAAGGCATAAGGAGGGGTCCTTAATGGTCCCAAGCCAGGCCCAAGAAGTGGGCCTAAACTTGATCCACAAATGGTCTCAAGGGCTGGACTCAATAGTGGCTGCTGGTGGCTAGGCTTGCTTGATGGTTGGGCTTATTCTTCTTCTTGCAACACCTATTGTTGCTTGAACGAACAACATTAATGGATGCCATTATGTGACATGCATGTTCATCATATGTATGATACTGCATGCTCTCACCAAGATTACTGTAACACCCCAAGGAAATGTCCTTAATATCCCCGCTATTTATAAGTTTTCCGCAATACCCCATTTGTGACTCGTCCAACGCTCGAAACTGCAAATGGGTATGAGAGGGAACCTACTTCCATTTTCTAAATTCTCGAGTAAACACATAAAATTTCATTAAAGCTTCACATATGATTTTGTATGATACATACCCTTTTGATTATATAATTTCTCCTCCATGCTGCCATATCTTGAAGAATCTTTACTCTCCACATACATGGAACTAATTAGGACTTTTTACCAATAAACAGTCCATTAAATAACACTAATTTCACAATTTTATTTATTTATTTATTTTATTTTATTTTATTTTTTATTTTTTGGGTATCCAAGTCTTCGGCCTTTGCTAGTCCTGTGGGTTCATACTAACTCCACAACAGTATGGATTGGGTCATACCAAGGTTCAATGAGAACCATTCAACTTTCATCAAAAGCAGTGAAGAGTACTAAACACCCTGTGTGAGTAACCTTAAGGAGAACATTTTTAGAGAGACATCTAGATGGTTAGGGCGAATTGGAGATTGTGTGGATAGGAGCACAGTCTCAGGTTCGATTCCCCATCTGTGCATCTGTGATTTAAGTGAAGATCGTGGTTGTGGATTATTGTGCTAATCTCCCCAAGAATTAGTCGAGGTGCGTGTAAGTTGGTCCGGACACCTTGGTTAATAATAATAAAAAAAAAAAAATTCTATCATTTTTAATGTTTGAAAAAAGTTGGTGGGTTATGACTCTGACAAATAAGGATATTTTTTTGAGAGTTGATGAAGATGTAAAAAGTTGGCCCAAACATCTAAAATCATATCTAAGAACTGAAAAAATGAGGCTCCGTTTGGTTGCAATGGGAATTTAAAGAGAAGGGAAATGGAATTTTTATATTTTAAAAAGAAATGTTTATAATTATTACCCCATATGATTGTATAAACTACTTAATTTTTTAACCATATTTAGTAATGATGCATTTTACATTTAAATTTTATTTTACATATTATAGCAAATGGTTTTGGATGCAAAATAAAGTGAATTTTTATAGCTAAATATGGAATGATTTGAAATTAATGCTAAAATCACATGGGTAATGATTACATATATATATATATATATTTTTTAAGTATGAAAATTTCACTTTCCTTCACTTTAATTCCCCTTACAACCAAACATAGCCTGAATAAGAACTGATCAACTTATACGTTTCGGTTTTATTGATTCTGAAAATGTGTTTGTATTTAAGTTTGATTCGATTTTGGTTTCCATATTTTGTATCTTGAAATGAACTGAAATCTAACCAAATAACCAATATTGAACGGATTGACGTCCTTACCGAAAACCTGATTGGTAGATCACTCAACCCAAACCCAAAAAAACTAGATTATTTGATTTCAACGTCTTTCATTTATTTTGGAGAACTCTATAATCTATATGAATAAAAAAAATAATTGCAAGCTTTTAACAAGTCTTAAGAATTATTCATCAATCATAGTTTTATGAACAAGTTAGGAGTAGCCTTAAAATAACCTTAACTTGGGATTACGTGTGGATTGAAGTACACCATCTAACTATCATCCCAACGTAATCCATCTTTAATCTACTTAAATTTAAAGCTTTAAAATAACCTTAAAGTAGAAAGATTCGATTACTTATAGATTGAAACTCACCACGTAACTGTTAGCCCAAGGTAAGTTCTCCAATAGCTGGATTATCCAGAACCACAAGAACCCTTAGAATGGGATTACAACTCATCACCTTTTGAGATTTTGTGAAGAGATGCTCTTTGGAAGCACACTACGAGAAAAGTTGTAAGCTGTGTTTGGGGGAGAGTTATTGTCTATCATGGCCTCTAAGGTAGAATCAGTTGGGGAGGTCTGCGAAGCGGTGGTTTACCCTGTGGCGGATGTCAGTGGTTCGAGTCCTCTTATCTCCAGCTCGTGAACTTAGTCGATACAAATATTCCATCTTTAATCTACTTAATTTAATTATAAGGAGAAAGAATGCTAGCCGTTTGCATTCTCTATGCCTAGACATAGGGTGGCTTGAAAAGAGACTGTGAAAAGATGCCCTTGCCGCTCTTTTCAAAACATCTTGTGTCTAGATGTAAAGAATGTAGGCGGTAACGTTCTTATCCCTTAATTTAATCAAATAAAACCTTTTTGATTTATATTATATATATTCTATAATCTGATAGGGCTGGGAGGAGGGAAAAGAGAGTTTATTGTTGATCATATGTAGGGGTGTCAATTGGTCGGGCTAGCCAGCCTTGACCACTTGAAAACCTTGCACTATAAATATCCGTTTAAGTAAACGGACCTAGCTTTAAGCGACATGGCACGGTTTATAACCAGACCAATCGGTGTCGGACTTTAATTGGGCTACCTTAAACAGGTCTTAATTGAACGACGGACGTATTTAAGTCTAAACGTGCCCTAAACGTACTTATCCTAAAATTCTTTCTTGATTGGATTGAAGGCCCAGAAATGTTCCATTTGAACATTAAGTCACTATATAAGTCATTACAAAATTGACTACATTAGTAAATGGATTTGGATCCTCTATGGCATAACATGGTGTCTGAAGCACATCCAACGCCTTAGGTTTCGTGCGACCCTCTTGAGATCCATGCCAAGGCATTTTTAACCATTGGATGCGTGCCGGACACCATGTTGCACCACAAAAGAGTTGAACCCTTAGTAAATTGACATTACCTCAAAGTTTGCATATTACGTAAGAACTATGACACCAGATTTCCCATTAGAAAATTGACATTATTAAATTCCTCAAAAAATATTGATTGAAATTTCTCAATTTACAAGCAAGATTTCTCATGAATTGAAATTGTGAACCTTCTAGGTGGGTTATAATAATTATATGGTCTAGATGAATTCTTGGGTTTTGGCTCTCTTAGTCTCTTATTATCGGTGAAAAAATATGAATTTTATGTAGTATTAAAAGGGGTCGTGCTCGATCGGGTTACAACGAGTCAGTCCAAGTTGGACCATAAATGTGTCGGGCCCGATTGGGTGCTCGACGGTCTAGCTACCTGCAACGTGAATGTCCATTTATAATTGTGTCACATTTATTAGTCATGTCGGTCCAGGTCGAACCATAAATGCACCAAGCTTGATCGGGACTACTGATATGGGCTCATAATTGACACCTTGTAACAAAATAAAGGGCAAGGGTTTTTTGGGCCGCTTGTGTTGAAGAAATCTCGCACGCATGCACAACACCAATCAAAGCATGAGAAGTAGTTCATCAAGGGATCCGCACAATCAGAGAGGATTAAGAGTGTAGTATGAGGCCCACATGATCATCTACATGATGGAAGTTTATATTTGCATCTTAAATGATAAGTCCATAGCAAAAGTAAAACAACATATTTAATGAATAGAGAGGGGAGAGAAAAGAATGACTATGAAAGCTTCATTTTCCCTATTTGTTTTTTAGTAGAAAATACATTTAATGAAACCGAGAAACAAAGAGCAGACTACATCATCATAGGGATGGAATTGGCATGATAAGAGAAATTGATGAACAATATAATGAATCAATTTACCTAAACTGATTCTTGATTTACAATGAATTAATTCACAAAATGGTTAGAAATTGGCAGCTCTATTATGACAATGATTTTTCAAAGCTTTAAAAGGAATCAACAACACCAATATGGATAATCACATGGATTCACTCCTAATGTATAGGGGAGAAGTTACTTTGAATCAAAATGCGATTACCTTTAGGCACTGTATCCTATTCTCAGAAGCATATCATCGTATGTTGTTATCTCTGCACTAAAGATAAGTGGGCAAGAATACTCTTAGTCACGCGGCTCTTATGCCCATAGGAGCACTCATGGTCATCAACAAGGGATGCATTTTTTTTTTTATTTCACATGGGTGGGGTGTCATTTTTTTGCACCTTTCCATATCTTGGCATAGAGGCAGCATGACAATGGAGCTTTCTTTTCCCCAAGATGATTTGCGCCAATAGAGCGGATTTTCTGAGCAAATAAGGTAGGATACACAAGGGAGAGACCAAGTGATGGAGAGCGTTGGCATATCCTGTAACGCTTGCTTAGAGGACCTTTTCCCTTGAGCCAATTTGGAGCTTGGACAGAGATTCGAATTGGGCCCATTTGGGCCGTGTTGGAAACCAATTACCTGTGCCAGTCGTGGTCCAAGTCCAACTCGTAGGGTTCGTCCTGGATTTTCCTCGGTGTACCAAGATCACCCTTGGACTATAATCTTATTGACACTATTATCTTCGTCTAAGAAGCCGAGCAAAGAGGTGAGATTGATCGAGATCCAGGGAGAGAGAGAGAGAGAGAGAGAGAGAGAGAGAGTGAGTTAGAGATGGCTTTGAGAGCTGCGATTCTCCACCACATTAGAGTCTCAGTTCAAACTTCTGAACTAGATCGATCGAGGTCGCTGGCATGGAGTCTCTGCAACTCCATTCGTTCGATGTCCTCTCATGGAGACGATCATCTCGACAGGGAAGAAGTGATGGAAAGAGTTTTGGCGTCGTCAAGAGCTTCCCCAAGGTTGATCCTTCCAAGTTCAGTTCCTTATCAGAATAATTTCTCTGGTATCGTTACTGTTGTTGATTGTCAGCCTGTGTTGGCATATGATTGCTCTTTGATTGGAACCTCAAGAGTTTGATATGTTTGAGATTCTACAAAATGCCCCTGTTTGGAGACTGATTCTATTCAATATTTTGCTTATAAAGCTGTTCTTTTCCTTTAATGTATTTATGTTGCAGAGTTTAATTCGATCCGAAGTTAAAGTTTTGGTGAATTTCTTATAATTTCCTTCTATCCTGCTATATATATTTCTCTACTTTAAAGGACTTTTCTTTTTATTGCTTTCTGATGATATTAGGTTTTCATTTCTCTCTAATTCAAAGTTAACAGAAAATTTTTATCATCACTATATTTCATCCTTGGAGAATGTCGAATTTATTTTTATTCCATAAATGCAGTGGGTTTTAAGTGCCAATTCCTCTACTTTTTCTGCTGCTCATCTCTATCGAATTCTTATCAGTTCCCTCTTTCCTTTCCAATTAATTGGACTCAATCACTTTCTTCTTTTTTTAGCTTATGATTAGGGTTGTCCTGACATTAAATTCTTTACAATCTTATTTGTTCTTGTTCTCTCACCATGATATCCTTCTCCTGCTTTATTTGATTGTCTCATGGAGGCCTCTCGAGCCCACGTGGGTATGAAACTCTCTGATGTTTATCGTATTTCAAAAGGGTCTTTGGGAGGAATCTTTTGTGAAATGGAAATACATAAGCTGGATTCAACTGTGGGCAAAAATTTACCTAGAAGTAAGCTCATTTCAGAATTTCAAGAAATGAGTTCACCTCTTTCTTTTTCATTCTTCTAGTGGTATCTCCAGATTTTGAAACATAATTGCTACATAATCACATTATCAACTTATTTTAATTCTTTACATCTAATTCAGATAAGCTATGCTTCTTCATTGATCTCTTGCTCGTAGAGTAGGTGGTCCTAAAATCAACATTTTACTAACAAATAAATCTCCTATAGCTAATATTCTTTAATACTAAAGAAATTTCTTCCACCATGATTGTTAGTTATAAGAACACCTGCTTTTTAGGTTCATTGCCCTTGTTTATCCACCAAATGTCCCTAAAATGTTATCAATAGATATAGGCTTTTTGAAACCTGGTTGTGTTTTCTCTCCTATACCCAAATATCCATTGCAGCTGCTTAACTTCTCCACCTCTCATTATGCTCATGGTCTCAAGCTATGATTACTCTTCCTCCATGTCTGGCTTTTTATCTAATACGAACTGGAGTTTACTTATCTGCAGGTGACCCCTGATGTCCATTTCCAAAAAGATTTAGGCTTGGATAGCTTGGATACTGTTGAAATTGTAATGGCTTTAGAGGAGGAGTTCAAGCTGGAGATTCCAGATAAGGAGGCTGATAAAATTGATTCCTGCCCCCTTGCTATCGAGTACATTGCTAACCATCCAATGGCTGGTTAGCTCTAGGCTATTGCGTCCACACTGTACTGATTGGGTCAGCCATTTTGTTTGATTTGTTGAGTGAGTGGTTGTAGAAATATAATCTCTCCCAGTGGATGAAAATAATTCTGATCTCTTTGATATTGTAATTTTGGTGAACCAAGATAATGAAAGCATTCATGAACTATGTTTCTCTTGAATTTGTCATACTTCAAAGCCTAAAACACTTAGTAGTTCTTGAGATCTAAAGTGCCATGTGCTTGTTACATTTACTTGTTATATTCTGTCTTAGCATGAACTTGTCCTTGTCTTGTGCTGTTTGTATTGAATGCAATTATGGAACTCAATACACAGCTTACAGACTCTGGCATTGTGCATTTCTGATGGTTGTCATGCACTAATGCCTGGAAATATTAGCAGGAAGGTAAGTAAATGGGTTATCACAAGATATTGGTACAATATTTACTGTAGGTTTCTCCACAGCCAATCTAGAATTATACTGTACGACGACTGCCTAGCCACCTACATTTCGGTGCATAGTTGATGCAGATCAGATTTGCTTGCAATCAATGTGACATCCAAATGGCAGTCGGTGAAGAGAGAGGAGAACCAAGGCATGATAGCTTTACTGATACTGCATCAGGTGCTTGCCTGATTGTGCCATGGCAAGAACTAGCTTGTTGATATGACAAGGAAGTGCAGCAGTTTAAGGCAGCAAAGAGGCCCAAGTGATGAATAGATATTGAGCGTGAAATTGAGCAGTTTAAGGCAGCAAACAGGTTGCCTGTTTCATGTAATTTTTTCTTTGGAAAGAAAATAGATATTTTTTCTTCATTCTATGATAACCAATAAACAAGTAGAAGCTGCAATTTTTGAGTTAATATTTAGAGGTAATATCACTCACTCCTCTGTATTTTGGCGAAATATCATTTTCTCCCAAAACATTTTCAAAAAGTACTGTTAGCCATCCCTCTCAGTGAAAAATAGTTGTTAAAGTCATGATTTTATATTTTTTAATACCTACACTACCCTCACACATGTAATACCAGTTAAAACCTTTTAAGAAGAACAAATAAAAGAAGAAGATTACCCTCTCTTCAATTCATCTTCCTCTTCAATTTGAAATCCTAGATCCTCCATTGGAGACAGATATATATGAACTGTGAAGGATGTGAGAATAAAATGGAGAAGGCAGTGAGAGGGATGAGTGGAGTGACACAGGTAGTGGTGGATCCGAAACACCACAAGCTGACGGTGACAAGGTATGTGGATCCAAAGAAGGTTTTGAGACATGTACAACATAGGATTGGGAAGAAGGTTGAGTTCTGGCCTTTTGTACCTTACCATGAAGTACCTCACCCTTTCATTTTTCATATATTTCATACTACACATGGATGGATTTATATATCATACTTCATACTATTATATAAAAGCATGTACTCATGTTTCGTAGCTAAATTTTTCTTGGATTACTTTACCTAGTTTACTTATTTAAATACCTTGTCTTTTTCATTATCTCTTTTTCAATCCTTTTTATTTTTTCAATATTATTGGTAACGTTTATATTTTTTTAATATTGATTTATTCTCTAAAAACTTAATTTCTTTATTCTTCCCAGATCCCTTTCCTTACCTCTCCCTCCCTCATTTTTCTAGTTTCCTTTTCAATCTTTCCCTCCTCTCTCACGTTGCTCTCTTTAAAACCCTATAAATTAGGATTTTTTTTTACCAAAAAAATAAAATCTATATTTTCCTCTAAAAAAAAAAATCTCACACGCTTCTATATTTTTATCTTTTGATCTATATTTTTTCTTAAAAAATCCTATATTTAAGGAATATTTTTTTATCAAAAGAACCGTCCTCTCTTTAAAACCCTTTGATATTCCTATTCATATACTTTAGGAATTGAAAATAAAAAATATATATTTAAGAAGACATCCATTCTAAGAAAGAATCAACTTTTGCTTATTTATTTTGGTAGTAAGACCAAGTGGAGAACAACACCTTGTGACTCAAGCAAGGATCAAAATCATCCAAGCTTGGCAGCAAAGGGGGACAGTTTTTGAGATCTTTATGTTATTATTTGTCTCAAATCTTAATATCAATTTCTAATAGCCCCATTATTGGAATCTTCACTGTGGGCTTCCCTTGTGGTCTTCATTTCTATAGCTTCTACTTTTGTTGGATAGGAAGGGGAGAGAGTGTGGTGCTAGGCCAGGAACGAGAACGGTTTGCATGGTTATAAAATCCAAACCAGCTGGTTAGATGGGTTGAACCCATACTAAATGGTCCTTTCCTCATGCAGCCTTTTGGTCAGACCTTAGCCTCGCTCTGCAAACCAGTGCACAAAGCAAATCATGATTATGGCGAGGCCATTTCAACCAAATTCGGAAAGAGGTCAATTAAATCGGTTTGACATGTTGATCAGCTACTTTTTCAAAGCCATAGGTTTAAGGACCAAAATACAAGAAAACCTTAACTAGATGCCTTTTAGGTTATTAACTTCATTTTATCATGCTCTATTTGTTTGATGGAGAAGATAAGTTTATTAAACATAATTATTGTTGTCTACATACAGTGATTCTTAATTTTGTTCTCATCTCATTCATTTTCTAAGTGCTATGAAATGCAAAAAGATGATTTTGTGTCTATCTCTCTTATCTTTTTTTTTTTTTTCTCTTTCCTCTTTCCCATAGAATACCACCGAAGCATCTTACCACTATTTCCTATTTTTCTCAATAAATTTCACCTAATTAAAAATTATATATTCTATTATTTTCATCTTTCCCCTTTTATCCGTCAAACAAACGGACTTTCCAATACGGAGGTTTCATGATTGAAGAGTGCTGAATATGATGTCCAGGCTGGCTTAAGTTGATTTTGCTTCAAGATTTCCTGATGTTGACAGCCATCAATAAGGCTGGCCTCCCTTAGTATTTGTTAGCTCTATCAAGTTTTGCTTTTTCCAAAAAAAAAAAAAAAAGTTCTGCTTTAACAGAAAAAAAAGAAAACGAAAAAAAAAGGTCTATCAAGTTTTTCCCCACTTCTATTTTCAACGATTTGGTTTCCTGATCCAATGATCACCTTGTCAATATTAGAGTATGATTCCTAGATTATCACACACTACAACTATTTTAGGAATTTGTTAGATTAGAAAGTGAAGTGAAATCAAATAAGAAGTTAGGAAAAGGCGAGTTCTCAAGCAAGCCCCACGGGGGAGTATACCAATAAGGAGTGCTGAAACATTTTCTACATAGGAAGAAGCCATCTCATGTGAGGAGAGAGAGAGAGAGAGAGAGGATACCAGTATACTTTTTGGCTTTTGTTTCTTACTAAGAAAACTTTTCCCTTAAGAAGCTTCACGGTTACGTAGAACTTTATTTTGAAATTAAGAAAAAACATCACTACATGGTCATGCACGTACACTTGCACACAAAATGAAATGGGTAGCAAAAAGACCACCCTACCTCACTTGATTGGGTGCTTGTGCGGATCTCTTGGTTAGTCCCTAAGTTGATGCAGTGGCCACGCGACCAGGTAATAATTCCCAACCCTTAAAATAATTATTTCATTTTAAGAAAAAATTACTCCACCTCTGAGAGGTTCACCACACAATCTAGGGTTTAACCAATATAGGATTTTAGTACGTACTCCAAAAACCATCCAACGTGTATCTAAAGCTTCGTGGTCAAAAGGGATTCACATTCATCGTGGCTTAAGAAAATATTCAGTCCATGTCATTTTGTGCTCAAATATTACCACTACAGAAATTTTCTTACTATCATTTTCTCTATATTGTGGATACACATTTTTAGTAGCAACTTGACAATTGTAGAAGACTTAGTCAATTAGTGCATGCTTAATTTAATTAATTAAGTGAAGACTGAAAATTACAGTGGTAATTGAACTGGTAAGAACGTCCCTCTTTCTCTTGCCCATAATATATATATATATATATGAGGGGGATATGTGATACCACAGTTAGTTGAAACGGAATGACAAAAAAAATGTGTTCAATATGGATGTGTTTTAAACGATACAGAATTTGAATAGGACGATAAAAAATATGATCAAATATTTAAAAAAATTAGTAAAAAACAAAAAACAGACACTACATGTTTTAAATGTTTAGCTTCGGAAAAACGAGACAAAAAAAGGGAAATATACACATATATTAAATTATAGAAGATAATATTTTATGGGCAAGAGAACTCTACCAATCTAGCGTAGAAAACACGAGACCCGCGGGCCAAGGGCAGCACAGTCTTTTTATGCTTGAACTAATGCCCAAATTGATAGGATTCTTTTTCCCAATATATATTTGTATATATAACCATATAATGTGCTTGAATATCAAATTTAATCCAAATAACTAATTCTTTTTCATAAACTTATGATGCTTAAGAGTAAATATAGCCCTTTTTTTTTATTATTATTACAAACTAAGCAGGAACGGCCCAAGGAGACTTTAATCACACACACTAGTGGGGAAAGGGGGAATGATAGGAAAATTGGGGTGGGCTGGGGCGGGGTGGGGCGGGACACATGTGACAGAAGTTGATCCTTAGACCATCCACATTCATGGCTTCTGCTCTTCATGCATAGGTTGCAACTAGTGCGGTATGCACTAATCCACAAGAATATTTGAAGACTTCATTAAGGATTTCAGCAAGCAAAATCTTAACAAGAAAAGAATTGAAGAACTCATTAATGGTTTTAGCAAATTACTACGGAAAAAATTGTAGAAGAGTGACTTTAGTTTAAAATAATAAAATCTTCCAATGATCAAGTGGCCATTTATTATTATAATAGGTGGCTGAATTTTTTTTCCCATTAAATGCACGGTCAATTTTTTTCAGTTATAAAAAAACTGATATGAGAATAAAACACATTTTAAACAATCTCACAGTTCACATTTTTTTCCCATCTCTTTGGGAGTAATCCCACAATGCGCATATAATACATCAAAAATATAGGACGGTAAGGCTGTTAATTGGTTTGGTTTAGGCGTAAATAGTTTGACTCGATTTGGTATAAGAATTTTTAGGTACAAACAAAACCAAAACATTTTCAAATATTGAAATCAAAATCATTTCTAAACAATTTTATACAATTTCTGGGGTTTCTAGTTTTTTATTCAAAAGGGTTCTTTATATTTAAATTTTGTATTCAAATGGATATAAGTTAACATTGAATAGAACTATTTATTATTATATGCTTTCTTTTAATTTTTTTTAATTGCATCTTAATTTTTATTTTATTGAAATATATGTAAGCTTAACATTGAATGACTTAAACTTATATATATATATATATATATATATAAGGGGGCTCATGGCAAGGTTTTTTGTCGTGAGTGGCGCACAATAGACACAAGGGGGCTCACAATGACCAATGTGCCCCTCTTGAGGGGCGCAAACCCTTGTGTCTAGGCTTAGGGGTCGCTCACAGATAGAAAACACTTGCCCAAATACCGCACTTTTCTTTAATAAACACTTTACTTCATAACATGAATTACACATGGATTCCAAATTATAAGCTTTAAGACGTCATACACTGGATAGGGGCTTGATGGGTCCTACACATAACTCAGTGGAATGCTTAATTCAGTGCATTATTGGATTTCCTTTTTAGTAAATAGTTGGATGTGTGGAGGAATTTGCACGTCATATTCATGGTTTTGTAGAGAATGGTATCATCCACATGGCTTCATATAAGAAAATAGTACTATGATGTTGTGGCGGTTTTTTCTTTTCAAGAATAGGAAACCCATAAAAGGAAAAGAATGGCATGATTGAGAGAAGTCCTTGAAGAATGAATTAATATTTTGAAATTAAAATCATGCTTTAATGGAATGGGAATCAAATTGGTCTTCTCAAAACCTTTATAGCATTTCCTTGTGTTACATATTTATTTATTGCTCTAGTAAATAGGCAGTGATGGTGGAAGGGATTTGGCCGTTGGGGGAGGGGAGGAGCCTAAAAAGGAGGTTAGGCTATCAAAAATTACAAAATTACATCCTCTATCTAAATTTTTATTCACGTATGGCATTCGATCTGGTATTAGTTGTTGTCAATATTGATAAAATACTCATAAGCGTTGGATAGTATTGATCTGAACAGGGCAAAAATTCATTTTTGTTAGATGAAGCAAGCGTTAGGAGGATGGAGAATAGAAGAGATCTGGAATAATTGTAATGAGATGGGAGATCTATTTTGGGGGGGGAATATCAAATCATGGAACTCACTACCACTTTTGCTAGATGTCCATAATGCTTTGTTCAAAACCTTTTTTTAACTCAAGGCCAACAAGGACATGGTCCTCCTTAGTTTTTACATGTCCTAACTTTAGTATTCTATCTTACCTTTCTTAATTAATGAAATTTTTATTTCACAAAAAAAAATCATTTTTATTATGGCCAAGTGAGGTGTGGTGAATAATTGTAGAAGACTTGATTAAGATTGAAAACTAAGGAAAAACAATTCAAGATGAGATGATCCCAATTCAAGATGCCTCCTTCCCCACAACTGCCACCCTGCCTAGAAAAAGAAAAAAATGTAAAGAGTTTATCTAAATTTATGGTTGAAGTTGCAAATTAGCATCAATAAACAATTTAAGAAGCCTAAAGTTGGTAGTAGCAGCTAATTCTTCTTAAAATAGGTTTTTAATTAATATTCCATGTAGAGAATGTGAAACATGGCTGCAAGAAGACACTTCGTAGAATGATGGTGGGAGTGGGCCGTGTTCTTTGGGATAACCCAAAGTAGCTTTACTTTTGCAGCTTAATTTCCTATTCCTAGCTCCATCAAATGGATAACCCTTAGTCTTATGGCTTATGTTAGTATGTTATAGATGCTCTGAGCATATGTGTGTGTGTGTGTGTGTGTGTGTGAGAGAGAGAGAGAGAGAGAGAGTGGCAACTGATGAAAGATCTTTACATTTGAGTGCCTTTGAAGCCAAATCATAAATAGAAGAACCCTTAACACTCCTTGCCCTAATTGGAAAAATGGAAGGACGCGGACGGAATATTATTGAATGGAGTTTCAGGATAAAGACACTTTCTTCATTGGGCAAACTTAGTTGCTCCCGAAAGGAGACTCTCATTGGGACGAAAAGCTAACTTTCGAGATAACCCACGCCTAGGAGAGAGCGGATCAGGTTCACATACGAGAATGTACGAGAACGACCTTGATCCATGGATTTAGAATCAATTTTCTCTCTCTTCATTTAATAGATTCTAAATCCACGGACTAGGAACATCTGAGAACATTCTCGTACGTGAACCTGATCCGTTCACCACCCAAGAAAAATTGTGAATAAGAATCTTTGGTTTTGAAAAAGCCTCTCTAATTATGAGAGAGAGAGAGAGAGAGAGAGAGAGAGAGAGAGATTAAAATCTCATCAGTTGATACAAATTAAGAAAGAAATCAGTTTGATCAGTTGGGGGGGCTTAGTGAACTGACACGAACCCAATGATGATGACTAATGAAGTTTCGTTCGACTTTTCAAGAGTCATTACATGCAAGTGGCTTTTGCAGATGGGTATAAGTAAAGGACATTAATGAGGGCATTTCCATCTTATGCATTGACCACCTATATACCTCCGTTCCTCTTCTTCCTCAAAAAATCCGCATGAGTTAGCTAGTTGGTTTTCTTCAGGTCTTCATTTTACCAAAAAAAAAAAAAAGGTTTTCTTCAAGTCTTCAACCCTCTAATCATATTCTCTCTTCATTATTTGTAAATGCCATCCATCTTACACATGTTCATCCTTTTTATAGCATCAACGCAACTTGTTTCAAGCCTGCTTATCATAGCACTCAGAAGGCCAAAGGTATGTACCTACATTTTACCTTAATATATAAAAGATGTTTCCAATCTTGCACATATTCTCTGTTCTAGCTTTCCAAACAACTGAAATTAAATATAAAAGAAGCTTGTATGTACGCCCTCCTATTAGCTATGCATACTGGTGTCTACTTGCACTTTACCTTAATAATTAGGATTTGGCTCATCTTCAATTCCTGCCTCTTCAATTTCCTACCAATTCCACTTAGAATTGCGACACCTATCCTCCATAAGATCCAACGGTTGCTTGTACATAGCAAAGTTCAAACCTCAAAACTGCCTCACTTTTTCAAAAACCATAAATGGTACTCACACCCAATCATTCCTCAAGAGTTGTTGGAAAGATAGTGTTGAACCATTGAAAATACCTAAAAGGTTTGCAGTGATCCAAGGATAACTATTGTAAATGTTTGATTGTTGATTTGCCACATTTTAATGGTAGATTCCCACCCTCACTTTTTTCTTTCCTCCCCCTTTCTCTTCATTATTCTTCCTGTTATTTCTCTATTTTTCTTTTCTAGAAACTCTCCCAAGGGTTCAGTTGAGAGACAACCCAAATAGTCCAGTCCAACATCAATCAAATTGTGGCTAACTAAGCCTCGCTAGGAGTTAGACAGCTTGCCCTCTGATCTAGGCTGCTTGTGCCCTAACTTGGGTGCATCAAAATCGTTTGTAATGAGGGAATGGGGTGCAGACAATTTGGATTCTTGGGCTGCCTAGAATGCAACTGCCTTGATGCTTGGCTAAGGTAACTGCCTGCAGTGTTGCGGAAGCCTCAGATTCACAAATTTGCTTAGGTTTGTTTCTAAATTTTTGAATTCCTTCCACCCTCTAATTCCAATGAGTCGTTAAGGTTTTCTTTGGTTGCAAAGAGAATCAAAAGGAAGGAAAGTGAACTTTTTATACTCCATGTGCTATATCACTAACAACAAATCATTCTATATTTGGTTGCTAAATTTGAGCTTAGAATATTCTCTTCTGGACCATGAGCTCCTACAACAATCTCACACCGTCCATTGGGTGTGGGGGGGTCACCTCTGGAGAGGATTTGGCCTCATTAAATTTCACTTTATTTTGAACCAGAACCCTTTATTATACAACATAAATATATCATTACTAAATATCATAAAAAAAATTTAAGTAGCTTATATAATCACATGGGATGATTTACAAAAATATCACTTCCCTTGTCTTTAAATTTTCCTTACAATCAGTCATAACCTAAGATTATAAAGTGTACCCTAGGTCTCCATTGTTCATTGCTCTTCTTTTATTATTCTTTGTTTTCTTTTCTCCTACCAGAAGATTCCTTTAGGAAGTCTGGGGTTGGTAAAAAAGACATCACCTTCTTTCCCCTTTCCTATCCGTTTGAATTTCTTAGATTGGGTTCTACACACACACCAAAAAATAAAAAATAAAAAGAAATCTTAGATTAGAAACCCCAGAATTTCATTACGCATCTCAAAATAAATTCTTTTTCTAAAAATTGAGATTCAAAGGTTTTGTACATTCATTCATTCATAAAATAAAAAAATTAAAAGAAGAAGAAGAAGAAGTTGTGCAGGATTCTAAACTCATGAATAAAGCCTAAATTGTGGACAAAACCACAATTTGGGGGCGGGGTGTGCTTGGTAATGAACCACCCCAGCCGTACCGGATCTAGATTTTAATCTTTGGTTCAATGATCTAAGTCTATCCAATTATGGATGGTAATTCCATACTTTGGAAGGTGAATATACAACAAATCAAGGGAGAGAAATCAATATTTTTTTATGATTACAAAAGGAGAAAGCAGGTTAATGGTAGGTGTCATTCGTAGCCCTTAGATTTAGGGTTATGGTCTTTAAGGTTTGGGATTTAATCAACCTTAATTGGATGGCAGCAGTCTCCCATAAGGGAAGTGTAGTGAACAATCTTTTACCAGAAAAAAAAAAAAGTAGTGAACAATCTTAGCATGGATGGGAAAAGTGCTTTTTACTATTTTTCTTATTCTATCGGATGGTACTCAGAAATACCTTTTCAATGACACCAAATTTGTAATTTGCAATCACCGGTTTGAAAAACAAAGATGGGAAAAGTGTATTGAATCTTCTAAGGTTTTTAAAACCAAACTTAATGAATTAGTCAAACACCGACCCAACCCGGTTAAGTCCACCTTGGCTTGCCCTAGAGGACGGCCACATTTGGCCCAAGAACATATATCTGAGAAAGGAAATCAACACTCAAAAATCAAAGGGAGAGTCAAAATCTGAACAACAAAGAAAGAACAGCAGGCCAAATTGGCTCCTTGTGTCCTCTGACATGGACTGCTTCCTGTACTCCCTTGTAATTCACTATCTTTTGATGTCTTAAACCTCCAAACACCACTAGCAACGGCTTCACTCTTCTCATTTAAATAATTGCATGAGCTTTCTTAGTGCATGTTGAATTTTGCCTCCCCTATTGATAATTGTTCTGCTAGCCCATCATGGAATGGCAATTGGTTTCTCAGGATTGCCTTCCAGTAAAGCAGGACCTGATTCATGGATCACATTAGATGGAACAAACAAAAATTTGATTTGTTCTGAAAAGGTCTTTTGGTAAACTCTTGAGGGGAATTTCAAGAGAGGGAACATAGGCGTAACCATATGTATCAGCTTTGATCATGTGGAGTTTTTAAGGCTATATTTGGTTGCAAGGGGAATTAAAGGAAAGTGAAGTGAAAATTTTATACTTAAAAAAGAAATGTATGTAATCATTAATAGGGCCATCAACTAAGTTAGGTCAATGGGGATGAACCAAATAAGCTTTTGATAATTGATATCGAGGCTTTCATCCTTGACATATCATCTTACATGATTATTTTTTAATTAGAGCCTGTTGGTGCTTCTACTTTTAATGTCAGCTCTGCCTTTGTTTGGATGTAAATGGTTAGAATTTATGTGTCTTACTGTTTCTTCTTCTTTTTTTAATTTTTTGGTAAATAATCATAATATTTATAGTTTCAATGAAGTTGTGTACTACTAAAAACTTTGATCATGAATAACAACCAACTAAAAATATATGGATCAAACCATGCAATATGATGCCTTCACTTATAAAACATATAATTTCCTATATTGGACATTTCTATCTATGCCCTTTCATATTGCATATTTTTGTCTATATTTTTCTGGTTGTCTACATTTTAGTTTTTGATACTATCACATCAAATATAGGAATCATTTCATTGAAATTTTATTTTAAGTTTCAAAAAAGATGTTTAGCAAACCTGCACACATACTTATGGTCATCAAGCTTATGGGTTCTTTGACAATGGGGATAAACCAAATAAGCTTCTGATAATTGATATCAAGGCTTTCATCCTTGACATGTCATCTTATATGATTATTTTTTTAATTAGAGCCTAATGGTGCTTCCAATTTTAATGTCAGCTCTCCCTTTGTTTGGACGTAAAATTGTTAGAAAAAAAAAAAAAGAGGAGGAAGAAAAAGGGCTCCCAGAATGATAATACTGTAAGTGCCATACATTTTGAATTAAAACCTGTGACTGTTAGCTCCTAGTTGCTTGCACACAGACAGCAGCAAATGCAGCTACATGTAACATCAATTTTGTAAAAAGTTTGAAATTGAAGTTATTTGCGGTTGTGGTACAGTATTGATGACAGTTCCTGGAGCAATTAACCTGAACCAATTCCTTCTTTGAATACTGTCCTTGAAGATTTAGCAAGTATAGTGTACGTTGAGGAAAAGGAATCTGAGGGAGGCCACTTGTGAAACCAATCTACAATCCCTGCAACTAACCCAAGATTTTGTTAAGTAAAGGAGATTAATTAGGGTATTGCCATCTTATGCTAGCTCGTTTTCTTCAGGTCATCTCTCTTCATTATTTACAAATGTCACCCATCCTACACATATTCATCTTTCTGCTAGCATCAACGCAACTGGTTGTTGCTAGGCTGGGCAAGGATGGTTTGCCTGCATGGGTGAGAACAAAAGAATGGTCTTTGTTACGAGATCAAATAGAAGCAGATGTTGTAGTGTCCAAGGATGGGACCGGGGACTATCGAACGATTATGGACGCAGTGGAAAATGCTCCGAACAACAGTGGCCATAAAGATATCATCTACGTGAAGAAGGGCTTGTACCTGGAGAACGTTCAAATCAGTGCAAGGAAATCGAACCTTATGCTGCTCGGAGATGGAATGAGCAACACCATTATTTCCGGTAACAGCAGCAACGACGGAGTCCACTAGAACCGTACTTTTGATACTGCCACCTTCGGTATGCTACAAGAATCTCAACATTTTCCTTAATTTTTTTTTCGCAGATGAATTATCCATACTAATAGATAAATAATACACTTTCTAAGGATAAAATGATTACATTAAAAGTTAACCAAATGCGACTGGATTTGGACCAAATTTTGCGTGGAGGCTTGAAATGGTTAAATAGGGCTATTCTATGGGTTTTGACTCTATTAGGGAAGGTTTGGATGTAAAATGTAAGTTAGGAGCAAGTTAGAATTTTTTGCCATTGGGTCACAATGTGAGTCATCAACTGGGTCTTGATCACCATTGTCTGAGACGTTCTCCCAAGGTGTCAAATTCAACGTCTACAACCAACTGACTGAGATAAGAGTTTTCTCTATAATTTACCCTTCCCTCTCTCACACGCCATAAATCCCATTCTTCTTTGCCTCCAACTCCCCCTTCTCCCCACAACACCAGGGTCAACCCAGCCCTAAAAGGGTCGAAAAGGGCCGAGTTGGGTTGGCATGAACTTGGTAAGGATGGGCTTGGACATGAACCCGGCAGGGTTGGGTAGGGCCTAGGGATGGGTAGGGTTTTAAGAATCTGGCCCAACCCGGCCAGTGTTCATCTCTGGATAAAACGACCTTTTTACATTAAATGATGGCCAAACATACCAGATTTGGACAAAATTTTATGTACATGTTTAAAATGAATAAACAAGACCATCCTAATAGTTTTTGTTCTATTTGGGAAGGTTTGGATATCATTATTAGGTTAGAAGTAAAATGATCAATTTCATCACACAGTTGAGTCAATTGAGCATTGACCACCATCATCAAAAGGGTTCTCTCAATGTATCAAAATTCAGTGTCTATAATGTCATGTTTTTTACCGTCTAAATGTCCTCTAAGGTTATTGAGACTATGAGGCTGTGTTCGGTAGCTAACAGAAGAAAAGAAAAGAAAAAAGTACACTTTTTGTACTGTTTTTTTCTTGGGTGAAGAATTTTTCTTTGCACTTGGTATGTTTTCACCCAAGAGAGAATTTAGTTTTTGAAATTCAAAATTCATCTTGGGAATTGAAAAGTTTTCTTTTGCTCCCCCAAAAATAAATCTTGCGAAAAACACAAGAAAATATGAGAAAATATGAAAACGTAATAAGACAAAAAATGAATGATTACACAATGATTTCCTATGTGTCTATCTCTCTCCTCAAATTCAAAATTTTTTGAATTTTTTTTTTTCTTTTCTTCTCTTAGTAACCAAACATATATACTCTTTTTATTTTCTCACCATTTCAGTTCTTTTCTTCTCTTTTCTTCCCTTTTCTTCTCTTTTCTTTTCTTTTCTTTTTTAGATTCTTTTTTCTTTCCTTTTCTTCTCTTGGCTATCAAACATAGCTTGAAATATTTTTCGTGAGCTCCGGCTATAAATGTCTTCATTGGATAGATATTTTTTATGAAATTGAAAGTATATTTGTATTTGTATCCCAGATAAATGAATTTTGGATTACCATTGAGGTTATTCTCAAGTTGTTCATAAATATCAGTTTATCTATAAAATAATGAAACCAACTGAAAGTCCACGTTAATATTGGATTTTCATCTACATTGAATTTAACATTTCAGTTAGAATTGTAATGACCCAAGAATACGGCAAGTACCAAACCCACCTGGAAGATCGGTGAGATGTCTCTACCAAGAATACGGCAAGTACCATGGGGTTTGGGAGATCGGTGAGGATGTGCAACTTTAGTCCCACATCGCCTAAAGAAAGATTTCTGAAATAGTTAATAACCTCTAGCCTCCTTAACATGGCACAACGCCTTTTAAAGCCTTGAGGCCCACCGGCCAAAGTGGACAATATTGTACAAGGTTAATGGGATCGGGGCATTACAAATGGTATCAGAGCAAACCTTGACAGCGTGTGGAGCCACAGTGGGGGACGCTGTGCTGAAAGAGGGAAAGTGTAACGACCCAAGAATACGGCAAGTACCAAACCCGCCTGAGAGATCAGTGAGTCATTCCCACCAAGAATACGGCAAGCACCAGGGGGTTTGGGAGATTGGTGAGGGTGTGTGCAACTTTAGTCCCACATGACCTAGGAAAAGATTTCTAGACTAGTTAATAACCTCTAGCCTCCTTAACATGGCACAACGTGTTTTAAAACCTTGAGACCCACGGGACAAAGAGGACAATAATGTGCAAGGTTAATGGGGACTGGGCGTCACAATAATGGCTGATAAATAGTTGAAGTGTTCAATTGAGAAATGTTCTTAACTAATAGGGGTAAGTTCAACCAGGAGAATGGTTTTAAAATTTGGATGAATCAGTCAGGATCACTTAGATCGGATGGATTGGCCAATAGTGATCAATCCGTACTAATCCATTAGTTAGGTATAAGGGTAAATGGTCCAAAACACACATTTTATTTTAAAAAATAGAGGCAAATCCATTTGATATCAATTGATACTAATCTTAAGTTTTAAAACCTTGCCCTGGAGTGGCTAGGCAATGATGAATTAGAATTCCCTTGAAATAAAAATGGAGATGGAGTTGTTATTTATAGCCAATAGTGTTCTCTTTACCCAAGACAGTGTTCCGAGTTCCAATACTAGCTTCGGAGGTACAATTTGGAAAAATATGTTTTTAAAATCATGGTTGATTGACTTTGGCTAGGGATGTAACGGATAATCGAAAGTCCAAGTTTGATTCACAACTGTATCTATTTAGGGGTATCCGTATCCGATAAAAAATATCTGGGTCTGAATCTGAATTATCTAATCCGAATGGATAATCAACTACAATATAAAATAAAAATAAAGAGTAGCTAATTAATGATTTTGAGGGTTCCTAAAGTTTAGACTTGTTTTAAAGAATGAAGAAAAGAGCCAAGACAACTTAGAGACATGGATTGAGAGCAAATTATATCAGTTTGGGTAGGGATGTCAATTTCAAGTTGGCCCGACTGAGCCCCACATGTTTATGGCTCGACCTGGATCGGCCCAATTAATAAATGTTTTGGACTCAATGATGCAAGGGGTAAGCTCAACAGACGCCTGATTGGCCCGTCACATTACAAGCCTGATTCGGTCCGACATGTTTAGCCCAACCATTTTTATGTATATTTTGATTTTTTTTTCTTGGGATAAAATAGGTTATACATTGACCTTTTTATCAATTATTGAATATAATTAGGTGTAAAGTCTTTTATAAATTGTTGATGGTTTAATAAAATATATTAAATTTATAAAAATAAAATAAAATATATTAAAATTTCTTAAATCTAATACTAGTAAAGACGGTTTAAGGTTTTATTGGTGCAGAAATCCCGATTATGGCACGATTATGAGAAGCCAGGTTAAAGACTAGAACCCGACCAAGACCGATCGAGACCGACACATTTCTTAAATAGAAAGGCAGTCACTATTGAAGGGTATAGACCTGCCAACCCTAGCTAACCCTGATCGAGAACGGACTAGTCTGGCCCGATTGATTGGCATCCCTTTTTTTTTGTTTGGGGGAGGAGGGCAAGGAAGGTCCGGGTTATACAAGTCAGGGATGTAAATAGTGGAAAATGAAAATTCGATTCCCCATATCCGTTTAGAGGTATTTGTATCTGATAAAAAAATATCTGGATCCAATCACATCCGATCCGTATTCAATTCTTATTCAATCAGTTTACATGACTTTTTTTCTAGCTTTGACATGCTTAGAATAGACCCAATTTGGGCCCGAATCAGAGTGTTAACCCAAATCAATTTTCTACTGATGTTGGTCGACATCGTCATGCCCTCAACCAAAATCATCGTGCCTTTGGACGATGTCGGCCAAACCTCATTATATTTAGCACAGGCCCACCTTGTGCCAATCTCTACGATTTGTAGGGATTTGAACAAATACATGTGAGATTTAGGTCAATCTCATCTTTTGTCGACTTTGGATCTTTAAGGTTTGGCTGGATTAGGGTTCAATTACGGGTCATTTCCAAAAACATAAAATTCTCTTCCAAAAGAGAGCGTAGACTCGTTTACATCCTGAAAATCATCATTGCCGAGAGAGGGTGATAAAATTGGGTTCTACGCCCACACCCCATCCCCTTTTGATGTTACATAAATCTACGCTTTTATCTTATAGTTGAATCCCATGCTATGATTTTCATCAATTACTTTTGTTATTGTTCACTAGAAGAAAAAAAAAAAAGTACTAAATTAAAATTGCACTTGGGCAGAGGTCTATGGTTGTGGTTGCTGAGGACTGCAGCTAAAGAAGCTCTATATCTGCGGTTTTTATAAGTCGTGACCACATGTTAACATTTTCCACAGTTCTACAAAATTGCGGTTATTGATATAATTAATACTACAAGAAAAGTGATTTTTGACAACGGGCATGGTGACAGACAATTATAACTCTATCACCAAATATAATATATAAGTGATAGATATTTTGTAACCGTCACCATAAATACATTTTTTGTGACGGAAGATATATCTATCACAGTAAATTATTTATGGTGACGGTATTATATATAATCGTGGCTCAAAAGAATTTAATATGACAATAAGAAAATTAGCCGTCACCTTATATTTATTTTAGATAATAATAAGAAAAACCCCGTCAGAAAAAATGATAGAAAATTGGTTTTAATATATATTTTATTTTTTGAAATTAATGTTTTGTTTATTTTCGGTCTTTTGCGTCCCTACTTTTAATATATACCAAAAGAAATATATATGTATATTCTTACGGATTTTCGCAACGGAAGCAAAGTTATCCGTCACCATGTATATTGGCATGACAATTCATTATTTGTCCGTCGTGAAATTTGATAAATTTGGCATTTGAGGCGACGGGATATTTTTTTCTCGTCGTAAAAATTTGTTTTAATTTTTTCGTTCGCGGTTTGATTTCCTCATTTTTCCCGCAATCTCTATACTCTGGGAGAACCCTAACCCTCTCCATTCCTGAAAGTCCTTCTCTCTCTTCTATTACTTTCCCTCTCAAAATCCCCTCTCCTATCTCTGCTGGAGAAAATCTCGATTTCAACGGGAGATAAACTAAGCAGTCGAAAGTTGACCGCTCCGATGAGGGAAGGTATGAGATGCTTCATCAAGAACATTAGTTTTATGGTTTAGGACATTAACGATTTATTGATTGCTTTCCTTGTTCAAGTTTGAGATTCCAAAATTTATTGAAGAGGAGAAAGTGAGATTCCCTAACGATTTTATTGAAGCTGTTGTTGCAGAATCAAGGAGAGACGTTGAAGAGAGGACCACTCAAGACTCCTTATAAGTTATACTTGAGGATTGCTTTAAGAGGGTTTCGAGAGAGGAAGGTTTTCTGTCTTTCTGGAGGGGAAATCAGGACAACGTCATTCGGTATTTCCCTACCCAGGTAACTGAAATTGTTCTTCCGTCCTTTCTTCTCATTAATTCATCCGAATTTAATCTTTTTTTTTTTGGTGTATTCCTTTATCTTGTTATGCTTTTTCTGGATCTGATTTTCATCTGTGGAAATGCTTTTATGTTCATTCTTGCTTGATTTCTTCTGATGTTACATGGTGTTTTTTATGGAGAATTGGGTTTGTTTGGCTGCACTGTTCTCTGTTTCCTATGTATGTGTAATGAGTCTTCTTAACTTTGAGTTGCTAGTTACATTCTCTTTCTTTCAGTCTCCTTTTTCAACCCAATGTTGTGTCTTTTCTCAATTTGTTCCCTAGTTTTTTGGATGGTTTTGCCTTCCTGATTTAGAAAAAAATTGCATTTTTATATTTCACATTGTTATGTGTACACTGTGTAAGGCTTCTGCAAAATATTTTTGCACAAAGGGAAGGGATCGGATGGTCATAAAGTTTCCTGTGGGAGAAAAATGTGGAAGGCTTCTGCAAAACACCATTAAGGTAGGCAATCAAACCCTAGAGTTTAGTTCCAAGAAGGAAATGAATGCATACTTGAGATAGTTGTTGGAATAATTTAAACCCCTAAAGCTCAAAATCTATAAAACTTCTGCTACATCTGAAGTCTCATTCCAGATTTGGGACAAATCATAATTCGTAACCCTAAATCACACATTGGGAGCATAAACCATGCAATGAGCTTGGGGATAGCAAGACAATCGATTTTGAATGAATTGGAACCAGAATTTGGCATATTTGGGGTACTTCTACACCCCCATTGAATTAATTAATGTAATGGAAAGTTCAGATTGTAATATATCAAATTGATCAATGCAATATGATGCTTTCAAGAATTGTATTTCAATCTTTTTTGTATTGGCTAGGTAGATGACAAGTATATATTTTCTCTCGTCATCCTCTTCCCCTATTGGAAAAGTGCTGCTACTACTTTTACATCATTAATTACATTTTAGGTGAAACTGAAATAGAAGTTTTCTTTTCTTTTTCTTTTGTTTTTTAAGTGAGATTGTGATATCCTCTCTCTCTCTCTCTCCCCCCCCCCCCCCCCTTCCCTTTTTTTTTCATCATGGGATAGCTCAATCTGATTGTGGTCAGCAGTGAACATTTCTGAACTTTACCAGAAAACAGGTTAATACAACAAGAAAGGAAAAATGAATAGCGTGGAAAGTGGAAGCACAAGTCAGGGTAATGCAGGTTAGTCAATGTCAAGGTTACTCTTTAAATTTAATTAGAAGTATTGTTGGTTGGATTATTATTTTTAATTTGTTTTGTTTAATATTTCACAGGCTGCAGAAATAGGGGGCAGAGGGGAAGAACAATGGCACATGACATTACGAATTTGCCTAATGGACAGAAAATTCATGTTGAAGTAAATGAGTATGGTGAACCATGCAAACCCAAGAAAAATGTTGCTAAATTAAATACCTGGGTTGGTACATTAGCAAGAAACCACCTACTCTTACCAGTAATGTACATTGATTGGCGGTTAGTGCCAAAGCCATACAAAGAAGATGCGTGGGAAAAATAATGGTATTATCTCTGTCAAAGAAAATAACTATGTTACGTCACCATATCCTAATTTTAGTTTATTTTTCTTGCAGGCAAAATTTGACCTTGATGAACAGAGCAAAGATTGGGCAATAGATAAACTAAACGATTGGTGGAGGGATCACAAATGCTATTTGAAATCCCTTTTTTTTTATAAGTATGAGACAGATTTAGAACGGCGTGCAAACATCGATCTTCAGCGTATGACGACAGAGCAATGGGATATAATGTTTAAGATGTGGGATGATGAAAAATTTAAGGTAATAGTGGTTTTTTGCTGTGTAGCTATTTCTTGTTACTATATTTATATGAATAATGGTTTTAATTGAATAGAATATTCTTTGTAGGACCTTTGTGATAGGAACAAAAAAAAAAAAAAGGTCGAAACAGCTAATGCGCCATACAACAGGAGCCACTTCATATGCTGTTATATGTGAGCATCTGGTACATGATTTGTTTTGCATTAATACTTTTTACATTCATATTGACTTTATCTTACTCCCAACATTTGCTGCTTCCTTATTATTTTTTTTTATTTTTAAGCGAGATGAGAACCCAGATCATTTGCCAGCTTCTAGTATTGGTATGTTCGATTTCACTTGTATGTCCAAGAAGACTAAGGAGGCTATAGACCCCGTGTCAGCTGCAATACTGGTTTGAAATGCTAACATATATATAGTTATGTTTTATTTTCCTTTTATGGACACTTATTGTTGTCCCCTCAATTTTGTTGTTGTTCAATGTCACCTACGGAAGGAAATAAAAGACCGCCTCAGCAAAGAAAGTGAAGAGAGATAGAAAGACCCTGAAGTTGTGGACAATTTTTTCATATATGTAATGATGGGGGGGGGGGATCCTCATGGAAGGGTCCGCATGTGGGGTGCTGGAGTAACTCCAACAAAGATGTTTGGCGCAGAGGCAATGGATGCCAAGCGACGTACCCGACAAATTGCAGAACTAAGAACAGAGAACTCATAGTTAAAAGAACAGGTCTCGGAGTGTTTGGAGAAGATTTCTCAATATGATCAAAAGCTAGCTGAACGAGATACAACGCTTGAGGCATTGGAGGCCCAGATGCTTGCTTTTGCGAAACAATTGACGAACAATACCCGGCCTTCCCGATGATAGGTATAAAGTCAAATTTATACTTTACTTGATTGTTTTGGATTACTATTTGGCGTAGATGATAGGCATGTTTTTTGGGTCAACACAAACATGTATTTTTTTGAGTTGAATGAAAGCAATGAACATATTGGGTCAACCCCATTATGTTCAGGCATATAAGCATTCAGGTTGGAACTTTATTATTGCTTATTATCTCATGTATGTAGCATTGAACTTGTAATGGATCAAATGACTTTTTATTATTGTAGAACACTTTTTTGAGTTGTATAAAAGAAAAGAATGCTTAGATCCCATGGATGTGTGTATTTGGTACAATTTTATAAAATGAAGAATGTATCATATATATATATATATTTATGACGGAAAAATATGAACCGTCACCAAATAAGAGCAAATCCGACAACTAAAAGTGTAATTATTGCTTAAAATAAACCAATAGCGACGGATGTTACCGTCACCAAAATGAAAACAAAGGTGACAGTAATGACAATAACTGTCGTGGAAAATAAAATATTGGTGACGGCTAAAGTAGTACCCATCGCCAGTATACTTTAACCGACATCACCACATTTACTGTTGCCTATTTTTGACGACGCCGTAATAGCCGATGGAAATTTATACCGTCACCTTTATTCTTAGCGACGGATATATAATTTTTGGCAGCAGTAAAATACTGTCACAGAAAATCACTTATCTTGTAGGTCTTTCTATAACTATGGCCATACACACCCTATCACTTACCGCAGTTACATATATTCGAGGCCTTATACGCATATATTCTCACAGTTCTTTAAACTGTGGCTGTATATGAACATATAGCTGCGGTTTGTTAAAATCATCGCAAAATAGTTTCAGGGCACCAATCAGAAGTGAACATGTTGGATTTAAAGAACACCGCCTATAATTGTGGCTATTGGTGAAATTTTAAAAATAAAAAACATTTGCCCGAGTTTTCACTTCCTGAAGGATTTGTGGTTATTGAAAGGTAGGATTGGCTTTGCACGGATGGGAAAAGGCTTCTTCCTACTTTAATTTGAATTGGAGGCAAACATGGAAGTGATTTGGAAGCAAAGTTCTGTCAAGGTAAGAAGTCAGGTGATTAGATTCCAGTGGTGGAAACTGGATTTAAACATGCATGAAAAACAAATAGTGACAAAAACGGTCTAGATCCGTTTCCCAGACTTGCCTCTTGAGTATTGGCAAGATAAAATCCTGCTCATTATGGCAAAAGCCGCTGGTAGGCCTATGGTTATTGACCGAAGAACCCGTGCCACATCTTGGGTGGCTGTGCCAGAGTCATGGTTGAGTTGGAGGTGGGCAGTAAGAGGGTCGAGGAAATTCAGGTGGAACGGCGGCAGCCTGGTTGTGAGGTGCAGTTCTGGTTCTCTCAATCTATTATATGAAGATGGTGGTCTCTACGAAAAATATTGGCCACAACGTACATTCTTGCAGAGAATTGAAAAGAGGTGATGTGCAGCCTCACACTAAGACTAGCATTCCAGAAGCGGTTTTTGCAGAAGATGGTGGTGCTGCTCCTTCTCAGCCTGTGGTGGTGGCAATGAGTAGTGGGGTTGCAGTGCCAAGTCAGCGAGAATATCGGGACAAATCTCCTTCCCATACTTGTCCAATGAGTCCTTCTATCTTGGGAGTCAATTGGTTTTCTCAAAATAGGGAAGCAGATCAAGGGATGGCTCTTCCCAGCAATGGTTCGATTGAGATAGTCATTCCTCTCCAATAGAAGATTGCTGAATCAACTGAGAGAAGCGACCATATGGGGCAAGACTTGAGAGAGAATCATAGTAAATCTGGTGCTCACTTATATGGACATCAAAATGGGTCGGGTGGTCAGATTCTGAGGAGGATGCCCATACCCACTCATCTGAAGAGCATTGTGGGTCTCCCTCTTGTAGAAGACCGTTGCAAGAGCAGGAACACCAAGCCACTTCCATCTCACCAATCACTGTTCATGGAGGAGCGGTGATCCTACATCATGATAAGATTGCTTGAATTGACGAGATGGCTATTCGGGCAGCTCATATGGAGATACCTGAAATAGGTCTCGCAGGAAGGATAAAGATGTAGCAACTATTGAGCAGACCAGGAGGTCTAAACAGCTTGTTCTTGTTGCAAAGTGTTAAATGACGGTTCTCTAATGGGATGCTAGGGGATTGAATAAGGTTGCAGGTCACATGGCCTTGAGGAGTATCGTGAGGAAGAAAAACGCTGACATTATTTGTCTTGCAGAGCCAATGGTGGATTCATCAACTTTTCCAACTTTGTTTTTTAATAAAATTGGCTTTGATGTGGAAGTGATTTACAATAAAAGAGTAGATAGTGCCAAATCTTTTGCTGATGTGGAGGAGAGGGAAGCCTAAGCCTTCTATTGTCTAGGAATTTGATCAACAACTTACTGTTAAGGTTGATTGGAAGAATAAACAATTTTTTTAATTAATTATTCATGCAAGCAGCTTTAGGGTGAAAAGAAATGAGTTATGGGTGCAGCTTGCTTCGGTTCCAGTGATGGCAGCACCATACCTTATGATTGGTGACTTCAACACCACCCTTGCATCACATGAGAAGAGAGGTCCGGGTGCCTTCAGTTTGGGATCAACTACTGAATTTAATGCCATGATAGATACATGTTCTATGATTCAACTTCCATCTCAATGGACAAAGTTCACTTGGTCAAATAATAGGAGAAGAGGGATTGTGTTTGCAGTTCTGGACAAGGGTCTTTGTAATGAAGCTTGGATGAATCACTTTCAGGACTGTGCTCAAACGGTTCTCCAACGAGATTTCTTTGATCATTGCCCGATTTTGGTTATCTCTGAGGCTTGCCCAAAGCCAGGTTATTTTCATTTTTGAATGCATATAAATGGACCATCTTTTTTACATGTTAAACATGTATGGTTACATAGGATATCCGGTTTAGATGCTTATGTTTTAGCCCAGAAACTCAAGCTTAAGCCAGTTATATGAGTTTGATCTAGACAAGTCTTCCCGAACTTTGAATTAGAGGTGATAAAAACCAAAGAGGCCTTGGTTATGATCCAGGAGAAAATTGAAACTTTAGGGATGGATGATATCTTATTTGGGAAGGAAGCTGATGCAAAAACGGCCCACTTGAATGCATCGAATAATCATGAAAAGTTGTAGGCGGAGAAATCTCGAATAAAATGGCTTAAACAAGGGGATAGGAATTCCAAGTTCTTCCATCTCTATGTAAAGACTAGAAGGGCAAGAAACACTATCAGAATGGCGTAAAAACCTGATGGGTCAAAGATCTCGGATAGAGATAGGATAGTGACCTACATGATTGAGTATTTTAAAACCTTCCATAAGAGCATACCTACTAATGATCACTAAGAGCTTTTAGATGCAATTCCTAGTAGATGAGGTTGACCATCTTAGTCTGGATATGATCTCTGGCATAGTGGAAATCAAGAAGGCTATTTGAGACCTGGACTCGGGCAGCCCCTAAGGTCCAGACGGGTTCCTGGGATATTTTTTCCGCCTTTGCTAGGGAGGTGGTGGCTGGAGAGTTTATTTATGCGGTCAGAGAGTTTTTTCTCATAGGGAAAATGCCTACGGTTATCAATAATAACGTTATTGCTTTTATTCCCAAAGTTGATGGATCTTGTACTCTTCAACAATTCTGCCCACTCTGCAGGGGGAATTTTTTTATGCAAAGTGATATAAATAATTTTAGTACGAAGATGTCATTTCTCTTTCCTAGACTGATATCAGAAGAACAACGAGCATTCCAAAAAGGGAAGCAATATGCACAAACATTGGTTTGGCTTCTGAAATCAAATGTTATGTTCTCAGCTACCAGAGGAAGGGGAATGGGAGTAAAGATTGATATTCAAAATGCATTTGACACCATTTCGTGGGGTTTTATTATCCATGTGTTGAGGCGATTTGTTTTTTCTGAAAAATGGGTGAACTGGATTTATTAGATACTTTTCCCATAAAAATTTTCAATTCTCTTGAATGGAGGTCCTACGGGTGCTTTAAAGTCATAACAAGGGGATCCAGTGTCTCCAATTCTTTTTATTCTTGTTATGTTCTCAACTACCAGAGAAAGGGGAATGGGAGCAAAGATTGATATTCAAAAGGCATTTGACACGTTTTATTATCCATGTGTTGAGGCGATTTGTTTTTTCTGAAAAATGGGTGAATTGGATTTATCAGATACTTTGCCCATTAAAAATTTCAATTCTCTTGAATAGAGGTCCTATGGGTACTTTAAAGTCTACGGCAAGGGGATCCAGTGTCTCCAATTCTTTTTATTCTTGCTAAAGAGGTTTTATGCAGAGGTCTGAGAAGCCTGGTTCGTGATGGGAAAATCAAACCTCTTCGGGGCCTTAGAGGTGAGTTGACGCCGGTTCACCTCTTATTTGTTGATGACATCCATCTATAAAATATGTTAGAAATCTAAATGTCTTTATATGAAAGTATCAAGATTTTTTCTGGGTAGCATGTTAATCTTGAAAAAAGTAAGCTTTTATGGGGAAGATTAGCCCTTCTCGAATGCGAGTTATTTCAGATGCATTGGGTATTTCTATTTGCAACTTTCTTACGAAGTCCTTGTAGTTAAAATTTTCAAAGGTAGGGTAAGAAAACAATTTTTATTATCTGTTATGGATAAGATGAAAGAGCGTATGTCGGGTTGGAAAGAGAAACTTCTCTTGATGGCTGGAAGAATCTAATTGATGCGCTCTGTGTTGCTCGGTATGCCTATTCGCAGCTTGGTCACTATACTGGTGGCCAAACTCTCTTATTGGTATGATGTAAAAATGACTGAGGAACTTCATCTGGACAGGAGATATGGATATTTCTAAAGCTGTGATGATTAACTGGGACCAGGTCTGCAAACCTAGGAAGGAAGATGGGTTGGGGATTCGTAGCTTCGAGACATCAACAAGTCACTTCTTTGTGAACAACTGGAGTATTAAGCATGGTACATCAGGGATAAGCAAGATTTTTAAGGCTAGATTTCTTAGCAATGGAAATCTTAAGGAATCATATAAGTCCTCCGCTGTTTGGCTAGGCCTTCTTATAGTTTGGAATTTTGCCTCAAGCAGAGAGCGATGGATTGTAGGAAATGGGAAGAATATTAGGCTCTGGACTGATAAATGTCTTGAATATAAATCAATTGCTGAGACTTGTGGAATAGATCCTAGTATCATTAAAAGCTTTTATTTTAAGGTGGTTGATTTAATTAATAACTCTCATTGGGAAATTCCTGTTGTCTGCTTTCCCCCTCTTCAAAATAGTTTTGAAGCAACCAAATCTATTAGACTGCCTCAACCTGACATGAAGGATAGGTGTGTTTGGAGATGTACAACTTCAGGTGCCTTCTCTTCTTTTTCTGCTTGGGACGACATTAGGAAGCGCAACCCTAAGGTCCCCTAGCACTCCATGGTTTGGTGAAAATTCTTAAACCAAGATAATCAACATTCGGGTGGCACCTGATGCATAAAAAGCTGCCCACTAATGATTTTATTTCTTCCAATGGTGTTCCATTAGTGTCCATGTGCGGTTTATTTGAGGAGAAATCTGAGTCTTTTAATCATTTATTAATGGGTTGTAGGTTTGCAGTGGTGATTTGGAAAATATTTCTTGACTACTTTTGTCACACCCCGTTCACACTGAACCGGGCCAGTGACCGGGTTAACACCGATTAACCCAAACCTGCCAGGATCATCTGATACTGTATTCCACCACAGCATACACACAACTAATAAAACTTATCAGATAAGCGGAAGACTAGGTTTACCTGTGAATATTCCCATAATACTTGATACCCGAATTGTGATACAATAGTTATATACATGTGGGCCCGAAGGCGTGATATTTACACAACAAAAGTACAATTCACATATCAAGTATATAAAGGAAACCATCAAAACAATCAGAGTACACAGCTCGGTTCGGTATCAAAGGCTAGAGCTCAGCTCGGCATCAAGGGTTGAGCCCAGCTCGGCATCACATGGTAGAGTTCAGCTTGGCCTCAAAAGTGGAGCTCAACTCGGCATCAGAACTGCGGTCCCGCAGCACAACTCTCTCACGAGCAGTCAGTGCCGTGCTCTAACTCCTCAGGGGCCCACCAGTCCTCTTCGGGGAACTCGACTGTGGGACCCACCCCGTGCTCCTCAGATGTATGACCTGCAAAATCATCTAAAAAGGGGTGTACACGAGGGATGAGCTCACTAGCTCAGTAAGTGGTAAGATGGACCACACAGTAGTCCACACATCAAAACACAATCATATGCACTACATGCCATGCAATACATTTTAAATCACATCCACCTAAGCAACATTACTAAGTCTTTGGTATAGTGCTACTACAGCCACAGTGCGCGTATACTCCGGGTATGAGCCGCGAACTCTATCCCGCGATACACCCATAGGGCTGTCGGAGAAGTCCCACCGTGAGTACTCGGAAAGTAAAAACAATGCCGACCACCAGCTCTCAACAGAAAAGTAAATGACTGAAATTAAAGGTGCTGACTCCAGCAATTTAAAAGCAGTACGATTGGCCCTCTTAAATATACCACCGGGGTTACCGACTGTCCTAATGACCCACCGGGCATTATGTCTAACTGCCACAGTGACCCAAAAACCACGACCACTACTTCCCCCCAAATGGTAACCCAACACCTTAACCCCTGTTGGGAAGGGTCGTAGCACGGGACGGTGAAAATCCTAAACCGCATGCTCCTATATGACAATAGTATGATTGTATAGTGCCACCGCGTCCCATACCACGGGCCACCAATGCACTCGTGTCCAAGCCGACTACGGCATCTAGTCTATTAATGCATTATGCACAATGATGTCAACATTCATCACATAAGCATCTCATCACTTGGCACTTAGAAAGTAACATAACACACATGCATAACAATGTGAGGATGACTAATCTACATAGCATATTCATGATGGCATGACTAGACTAAATACATTTAAATGAATTCCAAACAATGCCTTGAAACAAGGCCAAACGTCCTCTCCCCACTTAGCTGTAGTGTACAAGGATTCTCGTTCAGTATGGGTGAGATCCGGTGCGAGACGCGTAGGATTTGGTGAACCTAACATGATTGAGCGGGGTTAGTACTTCACCATTTTAGGATCAAAATTAACGAGATCCGATGACCAAATCATGTTTAGAACTTTAAAAGAAGGTCGTACATCCGATTTGGGTCCAATCGGACGTAAGAATCACATTCAGGGCCTCACAGGTGGGTCAGACAGCCCACCTGTCTGTTGGCCCACAGGTCTGGCCCACCGGTTGTGCCCAAAGGCCCTGCCCTCTCAGGCGGGCCAGATGGCCCACCGGTCTTGGCGGGAAACCTGTTGTTTCTTCCCAACTTCTTCCATTCTTTGGGGATTCAAATGAGGCTTTTCCAAACCCATTCTTCACACTTTCAAAGTCTCATAGGATGGTTCTAACCTAGATCTAGGTTAGATTCAAGTGATGGGAAGCCATCTTACCTTCTTTGCTCAAGAACAACTTCAAACCCTCCAAATCACTTCAAACCCACAATGCTTCTCCAACCTTGTCAATACCTCTTCAAATCCTTCAAGATCAACACATAAATCATCTATTAAACCTTAGATTCATCATTTCAAAGGGGATTTACAAGATCTCAAGAAACCCTACTCGAATCAAGGGTTTTACTTGGGTATGGTGAATGTTTAAGGAACTCAACTTTGCTTACCTCTAAATGTAGATCTAGTGTCGAAGATCACTCTTCCGGCGTCGGAATGAGAAGATCAAGCTTCGGCGCCGCTGAAATCCTTCTCTTCTTCCTCTTCCTTCTCTTCTCTTCTTCTTTCCTTTCCTTTCTCTCTCCTCTTTACTATCCTCACCAACGTACGAGTGTCATAAATGAAAAAGAAAAGAAAATCATAAATGCTATATATATAATTCTTAAATAACTAATAGTTCACATGGATGGGTCACTCAGGTGGGTGGGTGCGCCCACCTGTCCGCCCACCTGAGGGTCAAAACTTGAAATTTTGACAGAGTTTGGGCCTCGACGCGAACCCAACCCTTGGCATACGATGTAATATACGTATACACCTTAAAATACGGCTACATACCTGCTTTATCCGTATATGGCCTTATGATAGGTGCATGTACACGGCTTAGGTATTCCCGTCTCTTCTGGCACTGGTTTGACTTGTCAGGTCAGTCGGTGTTTAAGGTCACCCTTGCCATCATAGTCCATAAGGAACCCGCTCTAACTCTCTCCGGTTCAGGTCCTGCATAGTTAAATCGGGTCAACCGTGAAATCAGACCGGGTTTAAGAAGTAGGGTATTTCATTTACCCCCCTTCTGAAAAATTTCATCCTCGAAATTGCGTACCTGGTTGATCGAAAAGATGAGGGTACTTGGCTTGCATTTCATCCTCTTTCTCCCAAAACGCTTCTTCAAGTGAATAATTAGCCCATCACACCTTTACATAGGAAATGGAGCGGTTGCGAAGGGTTTTCACCTTTCGATCCGAAATTTCAGCTGGTTGCTCTGTATAGGTCATGTCAGCTTCAAGGTATTCTGGCTCCACGAGTAATACATGAGAGGGATCATGAACGTATCGCTTCAGCATGGATACATGGAATACATTATGAACATCCCCAAGTGAAGGTGGCAGTGCAAGCATGTAGGCTACTGAGCCAACCCGGGCTAAAATCTCAAATGGTCCAATGTATCTTGGGCTCAACTTCCCCTTTCTTTGAAACCTTTGCAACCCTTTAGTAGGAGAGATCTTGAGAAATACCTTTTCTCCTGGCTGAAATTCGATGTCTTTTCTGCGGGTGTCCACATAGCTCTTCTGACGGGACTGAGCTGCTTTAATCCGTTCTCGAATAACGTTGACTTTATCACAAGACATCTGTATCATCTCAAGTCCTAACATTCGACGTTCACCTACCTCATCCCAATACAAAGGAGTTCTGCACTTTCTGCCATATAACGCCTCATACAGAGCCATCCCAATTGTAGCTTGGTAACTGTTGTTATAGGCAAACTCCATAAGAGGTATATATTCTTCCCAACTACCACTCATCTCCATTATACATGCCCTGAGCATGTCTTCTAGTATCTGTATGGTTCGCTTCGACTGACCATCAGTCTGTGGGTGGAAAGCAGTACTAAAATTCAACTGTGATCCCAAGGCACGCTGTAAGCTTTTCCAAAATCTAGAAGTGAACCTTAGGTCCCTATCTGCAACAATGCTCACTGGCACTCCATGTAAGCGCACTATGTTGTCCATGTAAAGTTGTACTAGTTTGGCCATGGAGAACTTGGTCTTAATGGGAATGAAATGAGCAGTCTTGGTAAGCCGATCAACGATTACCCATATCGCGTCCATTCCCTTGGGTGTACATGGTAGTCCGGTGACGAAGTCCATTGTAATCCTCTCCCACTTCCATTCTGGTACTGGGAGTGGCTGGAGAGTACCATAAGGTCAATGCCTCGCAGCTTTTACTTTCTGGCATGTGAGACAAGTCGCCACATACAGAGCTATTGTGACTTTCATGCTTGGCCACCAGTAATTTTGTTTGAGGTCCTTGTACATCTTTGTACTTCCTGGGTGGAGTGAGTACTTGGAGCTATGTGCTTCTCGCACTATCTTGTCTTGTATATCCAAATCATCGGGTACACACAATCTGTCTCGAAACATCAACGCCCCATCACTGGCTATAACAAAATCTGGGTCGTTCATTGTTTGATCTTGAACCTTAACTCTGATCCGCTGCAATTCAGGATCTAAAGGTTGTTTTATTATTACCTCTTGCCTAATAGCCGGATGCACCTGTAGAGCCGTCAAGGATACAGTCAACCATTTAAGGTTTTCTGGTTGACGTTCCAATTCTAAGGTTGCTCCTTTATATAAGAGGGCTTCATCCATTAGCATTGCCTCTTGCACGAGTGGTGGGCTGACTGCTAAGCATGTGAGTGACACAGCCTGTGCCTTCTGACTCAACGCATCTGCCACTACATTTGCCTTGCCGGGATGATACTGAATGTCACAATCATAATCCTTCATGAGCTCAAGCCATCTTCTCTGTCTCATGTTCAAATCCTTCTGGGTGAAGAAGTACTTCAGACTTTTATGATCACTGTATATCTCACACTTCTCCCCATACAAATAATGTCGCCAAATCTTAAGGGAAAAAATGACTGCGGCTAGTTCTAAGTCATGAGTGGGGTAGTTCTTCTCGTATTCCTTTAGTTGTCGGGATGCATACGCTATTACTTTACCGCGTTGCATGAGAACGCAACCCAAACCAACTTTGGAAGCATCAGTGTAAACTATCATTCCACCTGTGCCTTCAGGGATGGTCAACACAGGGGACGACACCAACCTCTCCTTCAATTCCTGGAAACTCTTCTCACATTTATCTGCCTAGTCGAATTTCACACCCTTTTTGGTTAATTTAGTCATTGGTGCTGAGATTCGGGCAAAATTCTCGATGAAACGCCGGTAGTATCCAGCCAAACCCAAGAAGCTTATAATTTCAGTGACATTCTTGGGGCTTTCCCATTCCACTACTGCTTTCACTTTATCAGAATTGACACTTGCTGTACTTGGCAAACAATTGTTGTTTTCTCAACCTCTGTAACACCATTCTCAAGTGTTGAGTGTGCTCCTCTTCGTTCTTGGAGTAGATCAAGATGTCGTCAATAAAAACAATTACCCATTTATCGAGCACATCCTGAAATACTCGATTCATTAGATCCAGGAATGCTACCGGTGCATTGGTTAACCCAAAGGATAACACTAGGAACTCATAGTGACTATACCGAGTCCTAAATGCTATCTTGGGTATGTTGCTGCTCTTTATCTTGAGCTGATAATAGCATGACCGAAGGTCTATCTTTGAAAATACCTTGGCTCCCTGCAACTGGTCAAATAAATCATCAATGCGTGACAATGGATACCGGTTCTTAATGGTTAGCTTATTTAATTCCCGGTAATCGATGCACATACGCAAGCTGCCATCTTTCTTCTTGACAAACAACACTGGGGCACCCCAAGGTGAAACACTTGGGTGAATAAACCCCTTTTCCAATAATTCCTGCAACTGTATCTGCAACTCCTTCAATTCAGCTGGTGTCATCCTGTATGGAGCCTTAGATACTGGAGCTGCTCCAGGAGTCAAATCTATTGCAAACTCCAACTCTCTATCAGGTGGTAAATGCATCAGATCATCTGGGAAAATGTCGAGAAACTCTTTAACCACCTTTACCTCTTCTAGAGGTGTAATCCTTGCATCAACATCAAGTACCGATGCTAAGTAACCCTGACATCCACTTTCTAGCAATTTTACCATTTGAAGAGCAGAGACAAGGACCTTCCTCACTCGTTTCATTTTATCTGCTCGGTATACCAATTCTTTCCCTTCGTCATCTGTCACCCCAATCATCTTTTCAACACACATCACATTAGCTCGATGAGCCGACAACCAATCCATACCCAGTATAACATCAAAATTCTGCATATTGAACTTAATGAGTTGTGCCTCAAAATTCTTTCCACTAATTTCCACTGGGCACGACCTATACACCTCCTTCAACTTTGTAACTTTACCCGTAGGCATATTAACAATCATTCCGTGCTCTAGGATCCTGGGTGGCATCCCAAGTTTCTCTACAAATCTCTTAGATGCGAATGAATGAGTAGCTCCTGAATCGAATAAAACATAGGTTGGTTTGCCTGATATGGGTAGGATACCTAGTGTAACAATGCATATAATTTTAGCAGATCATCAATATTTAACATAAGGAAATTCTTAATTTAAAATGTACCTGCCACTACTTCAATACTGGCCTCAGCTTCCTCAGCTGATAGAGCATACATCCTTCCCTGCGGTTGACTTCCCTGAGCTAAGGGAGGTCGGTACGCTAAGGGCTAACTGGAGGGTAAGGCTGGTCTGACCCGACAGTCTTTTGCATAATGCCCATATGAATGGCAGTTGAAGCAACGAATTTGAGATGTCGGGACTGGGGCAGGGCCCCTCTGCACTTGACCCGTTGCAGATGGAGGTCAAGGTGGCCTTGGAGCTATAGGTGCCGCACTAGTGTTCGGGCAAAAAGCGGTGGAGCCCGAGCCACCAGCTGGTCTAGGAGGGTAGCCAGATGGCCTATAGGGCTGCCTATACATAGGCCCAGAACTGTACGATCCACGGTATGCCTTGGAGGAGTTTCCCGTATCCGGAAATGGGTTCATTCTCTTCCACAGTCCAGGGGTGAGGGACTGTTCTCCCTTTTGCTTATCCTCCATGGTCTTGGCCTTCTACACAATCTGTCCATAGTCAGTCAAATCCAAGACCTCAAGTACAGACCCAATGGAAAATAGAACAAGCTCTCAAATTGCTGTTGGTACTCGAGGATAGTCTTACCTCCTTGAGTTAAAGCCATAAACTCAGTCTCTTTGCGGTCTCTGAAGCTGCACGGATAATGGTTGTCCAAGAACAACTCCTTGAACTGTTCCCAGGTGGGTTTTGGATGGGCAGCCAACAATATGGGCTTAAAAGCTTGCCACTAGGAGTTGGCCTCCTTCTTGAGTTGCAACCCCGCACAAATGAGTTTCTGTGCATCCGTGCACTCAATCACCTCAAATATTTTCTCCAGTTCTTGAATCCACTGGTCTGGTTCTAGAGGATCACTCCCCACCTTAGAGAATACAGGTGGTAAGTTCCTCTTGAATGACTCCACTACCTTTGACGTATTATTCACCGGTAGGTAATTGGGAGCATAAGCCGGGTAGTAATGGTATGGAGGGGGTACCCCATAAGGAGGAATGCCAAAGGGTGGATTTGGAGGTGTACCTCCCACTTGTGGTCCCGTTCCTGACCCTACAGGCGGGTCCTGTGGAGTAAGTACCCGGGGAGGATGACCCGATTGAGAAAGGTCCAACTGTTGCTGAATAGTAGTCATAAATGCTTGTTGTTGCTGAAAAGCCTGTTATGACTGCTGAATTATGGTAGCAACATCTCCCGGAGTAATAACTGGTGGAGGGTCCGGGAGTGTAGTCATAGGTGGGTCCCCATGTGCCCCACCCTGACCAATGGTCTCTAAAGGTGGTGGAGGGGAGGATTGCCCCACAGGGCGGGACCCCTTGGGATTCAGTGGTCGACCGACCGGACGACGACCACGTGGGGTACCTCGGGCATTGCTACCGGATCTAGTACATACCATCGTATCCCTGTACCTGGAACATATCACACACCATATTGGTTAAACACCGTAGAATTGATTTTGGCACACAATTATATGCCATCACATAAGCTATTGTAGTGTATGATAGTCTGTAATTAACCGCAACTTAATTCCAAGATGCAGGGCCAATGCCCCAACAGGTATGTCAATGGTCCCACTTGACCATAACACATTAACATAGGAATAATAATAATAATAATAATCAACATAAACATATCAGTAATATATAAAAAAAAAATCAATTCTTCCTAAGTTTCCACAACCGGTGGGCTGCACCGGCGGGCAGGGGCCCGCTGGTCGGCCCGTCGGTCCCAGAACCTCAAACCGATGGGTGACACTGGCAGGCAGGGTGGCCAGCCGGTTGGCCAACCGGTCCTGGCCGAGTAAAAACACGAACAGGGCCCATCAGGCTCTGTTCTGTCTTATCTCCTTCCCATCCTCTTTCTCTCTCTCCCTCTCTTCCTTGGGCGATCTTGGAGGTTTCCTCGGCGCTTCCACTCGTGACTCCACTCATCAACTCGGCGCTTTTTGAGAAGATTCACATCTCCCACTTTCAAGTAAGTTTCTTCTTCACCTTTCTCAGAATTTTCATTTGGGGGTAGATTCATGTGTAGACTTTAATCTAGGCTTTCTTTCCATATTCCTTTCCATAGAATAGTGTTGCCATGTGATTGTGATGGTTCTCTTGTGGTCATTCCTAGTTTATTAGGATTTATCTTCCCATTTTGAGAAAATACCCCAAATCGTGCCCTAGTTTTCCCAATTTGGGGATTTCTTCAATTCTCGCTCCTTTTCTCCAATTAATGATTCTTTTGTGATGCATTACACTTGATTTGTGCTTAACATGCTATAGAATTCATGAAATGTCTATTATGCTTGGAATCCCCATGTCTTCCCATGAAAACCCCTCTTTTGTATTGGGTTTCCTTGATTTTTTCTGTACATACTTGGTATTTGTGGACCTCCATAGTCTATTAGAGTATGTCTTTACATGTTCACGATCTCGCTACCATGGCATTTCCGTCTTAGACCTATAGTTTCAAGTTTTACTCCATTGTGAATGAATTTGCGCATTGAAATCGAATCCTCTCATGTTACATATATTCCTTGCTATCATTTTGCTGTTTTATCATGACTCCGCTTTGTCACTTACCGTGCATCTCATTCATAGGCTTCCTATCATTCCTAGCTTGTCGCTTTTTCTATTTTGCGAGAAATTTGGGTTTTGGGGCTCCCCTGTACTATTGTCATTTCCTTTCCTTACTCACCCTACTTCCCTCTTTTCTTGCCAGGATGTCGTCTCGCACCAGCAAGGGACCCTCTTCTTCTGGCGTTCGACGTAAGACTACCGCTTCTAAGCAGAAGAGTGTGGGAACCAGCTCTTCCCCAGCACAGGGAGACCCAGACCTACCCGGTCTAACCCTTTGGACTATGATGAGGAGCTCTTCCATAGTGCAGAGGCAGCAGCCAACTGGCCGACTTTCCTGAAGAGGTCGGTGATGATGGAGAAGACCGTGGTAGTCGATGACTTCCACAAGGTTCGGCTTCAGGAGAGGTTCTCAGCACTGGGTTGGGAGTCTATCCTCCACGTAGACCGTCTATGCTACGAGCAGCTAGTTCGCCGGTTCTACTGCAACTTGGAGGTTTCTTATCAGTACGGGGAGTACACCATAGTCAGCTTGGTGAAGGGGGTAGACATCCAGCTAACCGTGGATACCTTGGCCAGCTCTTGGGCATATCGACAGCTGGGCACCGATACTACAGTCCCCCCAGGATTAAGCCTCTGGGACCATTTATGAGCTTGGAGACGCCGGACTTCATCTACGAGACCATCTGCGGTAGCAGTACCCGTCTGGAGTCCGAGACATCCTTCTACCCCGAGGTTCACTTATTTGCCCGTTTGGTCCAGTTCATCTTGCTCCCTAGAGGAGGTCATCAGAACCAAGTGGGTTTCATGGCAGCCTTCATTGCTTTCTGCATATACACGGCTGTAGAGGGAGGTGTCGAGCACTTATGCCTGCCCTACATCATTCTCAAGACGATGGAGCACCATACTTCCCACCCTGAGGATGGAGGATTCCCCTATGGCAGGATCCTCACTAGGATCTTCGAGTTCTTCGGGGTGGACCTGAGCGGCAAGGAGGGGAAGACTCCGGCGGATAGGTTTGACAAGGGTAACCTCTTGAGGATGGGTCTCCATGTGCCCCTATGGAGGATGTCTTCATGGAGGAGGAGTCCAGCGAGGAGCATGAGGACTATGTTCCTCAGGATGAGGAGGATGATCTGGTGGGTGATGACATCCCTGAGGAGGCGCCCCAGGAGTTGAGAGGCCCCGATCCTGGTTCCTCCAGAGCTGTAGCCTCACAGCCTAGAGCCCCACCACCTGGGTGTGGTGCATACGACTTTGAGGGCATGATGTCCACCATGCGGGCCTTGCAGGATGGCCAAGTTCAGCTATTGAGAAGGCTGGACGAGAGTGCCTTCAGGGAGGAACGCATCCTGGAGAGGTAGGCTACCTTGGAGAACTCCTTTCTCCAACTGGGCCAGGACTTGAGCACCACGGCCAACGCCATGTTAGCAGATTTTGGCCGACTACGAAGGGCAGTACGGCTAGTGAACGCGAGGTTTGACTACTACGACCATCACCTCAACGTCAACTCTAGGCCTCCGACGAACGTGGTGATCATAGATGACGACGACGATGATCAGTGAGGGCTTAGCTAGCCCACACTAGCTTTTTATCTATTTTCCCTTTTTGTGGACCTTGTTGTATATTTCATTTCTTCTTATTCCTTGTATTTGCATTGTAACTGGAATCATTTGTGGAATAATATATTTTGATAGCGATTTTTTTTTTGTGGTGAATTCATATGTTGAATACTTGTGTAGTTTAGTTGTGGTGTCTATTATTACTTTTTGATCATTGTTATATTATATATCTGTTGTTTATCCGGTGTTTATGTGTAAATTTTTGGAAATCCCATTTTACGCCGTTATGCTATCGAAATTTCGTCAAACTAGTACTCGATAGGTTATAACACCAATTTATTTACCTTTTATCTACTCTCACGCATGCCATGAATGCAATATCTAAATGCAAGCCTTTTTAATACTTTCTTTCTTTGGCTTTTAACTCCTTAAAGATTTTACATTAACCCAGTCCCATTTTCCTATTATAGATTCTACGGGATTCTAATAGTATGCTGTGAGTGGAGCAAAGCATCACGCTCTGATACCACCGTTTGTCACACCCCGTTCACACTGAACCGGGCTAGTGACCGGGTTAACACCGGTTAACCCAAACCTGCCAGGATCATCTGATACTGTATTCTACCACAGCAAACACACAACTAATAAAACTTATCAGATAAGCGGAAGACTAGGTTTACCTGTGAATATTCTCATAATACTTGATACCCGAATTGTGATACAATAGTTATATACATGTGGGCCCGAAGGCGTGATATTTACACAACAAAAGTACAATTCACATATCAAGTATATAAAGGAAACCATCAAAACAATCAGAGTACACAGCTCGGCTTGGTATCAAAGGCTAGAGCTCAGCTTGGCATCAAGGGTTGAGCCCAGCTTGGCATCACATGGTAGAACTCAGCTCGGCCCAAAAGTGGAGCTCAACTCGGCATCAGAACTGCGGTCCCGAAGCACAACTCTCGCACGAGCAGTCAGTGCCATGCTCTAACTCCTCAAGGGCCCACCAGTCCTCTTCGGGGAACTCGACTATGGGACCCACCCGTGCTCCTCAAATGTATGACCTGCAAAATCATCTAAAAAGTGGTGTACACGAGGGATGAGCTCACTAGCTCAGTAAGTGGTAAGATGGACCACACAGTAGTCCACACATCAAAACACAATCATATGCACTACATGCCATGCAATACATTTTAAATCACATCCACCTAAGCAACATTACTAAGTCTTTGGTATAGTGCTACTACAGCCACAGTGCGCGTATACTCCGGGTACGAGCTGCGAACTCCATCCCACGATACACCCATAGGGCTGTCGGAGAAGGCCCACCGTGAGTACTCGAAAAGTAAAAATAATGCCGACCACCGGCTCTCAACAGAAAAGTAAATGACTAAAATTAAAGGTGCTGAATCCAGCAATTTAAAAGCAGTACGATTGGCCCTCTTGAATATACCACCGGGGTTACCGACTGTCCTAATGACCCGTCGGGCGTTATGTCTAACTGCCACAGTGACCCGACAACCGCGACCACTGCTTCCCCCCAAAAGGTAACCCAACACCTTAACCCCTGTTGGGAAGGATTGTAGCACGGGACGGTGAAAATCCTAAACCGCATGCTCCTATATGACAATAGTACGATTGTATAGTGCCACCGCGTCCCATACCACGGGCCACGAATGCACTCGTGTCCAAGCAGACTATGGCATCTAGTCTATTAATGCATTATGCACAATGATGTCAACATTCATCACATAAGCATCTCATCACTTGGCACTTAGAAAATAACATAACACACATGCATGACAATGTGAGGATGACTAATCTACATAGCATATCAATGATGGCATGACTAGACTAGATACATTTAAATGAATGCCAAACAATGCCTTGAAACAAGGCCAAACGTCCTCTCCCCACTTACTTGTAGTGTACAAGGATTCCTGTTCGGTACGGGTGAGATCGAGTGTGAGACGCGTAGGATTTGGTGAACCTAACATGATTGAGCGGGGTTAATACTTCACCATTTTAGGATCAAAATTAACGAGATCCGATGACCAAATCATGTTTAGATCGTTAAAATAAGGTCGCACGTCCGATTTGGGTCCAATCGGACGTAAGAATCACATTCGGGGCCTCACAGGTGGGTCAGACAGCCCACCTGTCTGGCCCTCCGGTCTTGACCGGCGGGTAGGTTGGCTTGCCAGTTGGCCCACAGGTCTGGCCCACCGATTGGGCCAGGGGGCCTGCTAAGACCGACGGGCAAGGTGGCCCACCGGTTAGCCCATCGGTCTGGCCCGTCGGTTGTGCCCGAAGGCCCTGCCCTCTTAGGCGGGTGCCCACAGGTAGGCCAGATGGCCCACCAGTCTTGCCCATCGGTCTTGGCAGGAAACCTGCTGTTTCTTCCCAACTTCCTCCATTCTTTGGGGATTCAAATGAGGCTTTTCTAAACCCATTCTTCACACTTTCAAAGTCTCATAGGATGGTTCCAACCTAAATCTAGGTTAGATTCAAGTGATGGGAAGCCATCTTACCTTCTTTGCTCAAGAACACCTTCAAACCCTCAAAATCACTTCAAACCCACAATGCTTCTCCAACCTTGTCAATACCTCTTCAAATCTTTCAAGATCAACACATAAATCATCTATTAAACCTTAGATTCATCATTTCAAAGGGGCTTTACAAGATCTCAAGAAACCCTACTCGAATCAAGGGTTTTACTTGGGTATGGTGAATGTTTAAGGAACTCAACTTTGCTTACCTCTAAATGTAGATCTAGTGTCGAAGATCACTCTTCCGACGCCGGAATGGAAAGATCAAGCTTCGGCGCCGCTGAAATCCTTCTCTTCTTCCTCTTCCTTCTCTTCTCTTCTTCTTTCCTTTCCTTTCTCTCTCCTCTTTACTATCCTCACCAACGTACGAGTGTCATAAATGAAAAAGAAAAAAAAATCATAAACACTATATATATACTTCTTAAATAACTAATAGTTCACATGGATGGGTCACTCAGGTGGGTGGGTGCACCCACCTGTCCGCCCACCTGAGGGTCAAAACTTGGAATTTTGACAGAGTTCGGGCCTCGGCGCGAACCCCACCCTTGGCATATGATGTAATATACGTATACACCTTAAAATATGGCTACATACCTGCTTTATCCGTACATGGCCTTATGATAGGTGCATGTACACGGCTTGGGTATTCCCGTCTCTTCTGGCACTGGCTCGGACTTGTCGGGCCAGCCGGTGTTTAAGGTCACCCTTGCCATCATAGTCCATAAGGAACCCACTCTAACTCTCTCCAATTCGGGTCCTGCATAGTTAAACCGGGTCAACCGTGAAATCAGACCGGGTTTAAGAAGTAGGGTATTACAACTTTGGAGTCTTATGAGTGATAAATTAGGAAGCGCAGGGTGTTAGCAATAAAGGAACCTTGGTCCATGTGGCTGATCATTGTGGTGGATAATCTTTGGAAAGAAAGGAATGCTCGGCGTTTTGAAGGAAGGAAGGTCAACATCACCCAAGTCTTTGAAAGGATAAAACAGGACCTCCATAGTGCTAATATCACCTTGTAGGATCAAGTCTAACGGCCAAATGATCTCCTATGATGTCGGAGTCTAGGGTTGCACGCTGCCCCTAGTCGTCCCTCACAGATCTTGGAAGTTTTTTGGTGCAAACCAATGCAAGGATGGGTGAAGTATAATGTGGATGGCAGCCCTATTGGAAACCTGGAAGGGCAGGTGCAGGTGGAGTTATTTTTAATAGTAATGGTGTTGTGATAGATTCTTTCAAAGTGATAACTTGGAATTCAGTCCAATTATCTTGTAGAATTTCAAGCATTGATGGAAGGTCTTCAAATGGCAAAAGAATTGGGGGTAAGATCTCTTTGGATTCAATCGGATTCTACAACGGCAGTGGATGCTGTCCAAGCTAGACCCATTCCTTAGAATGTTGATTAGGAATGGATATCAATGCAACCATTCTTGAACTCTATATTTTGGAAAATCACATACTATTTTAGGGAGGCTAACTATATTGCTGAATTTTTAGCGAAGGATGCAGCCAAATCAGGGATCTCGGGGAAAAATGTAATTCTTCTCAATTACATAAGGGATGAGGTCACCCATGATGCTGAGTCTAGACCTAGATATCAATTTGACTAAAATTGTTTCCTCTGTTGATGCAATGCCGAAGGTGGAGGTTTAAAAACAGTTATTGTCGTCCTTATGTAATTTTTTTATTTTCTTTCTAATGAAATTTTGATCCTTCTAGCGAAGAAGAAGAAGACTTCATTGTTAGGTTTCCAATGTTTTTTTCCAGAGCCTCTCACTGTAACTGAAGATGCCTGGGTGGTTTTCTTTCTTTCTTTTAACTAATTTCTAACCTTCTCTCTCTCTCTCTCAGATCGAACAAATTATGTGGGGCAGTTGGGTTTGTGTGCAGGCTAGGGTTCGGAATACATAGCAGGGTGGCATTCTACAGAACATAGATGATGGCAGGAATCTTGCAGGCAGTGTTGGGGTGGGAGGGTACTGTAGTGAGGTGAGGGGTGGAGCCATGAAGAAACCTACCCCTACCGGATACCCCTACCACCCCTACCGGAGATGGTAAGGGTGGGTTTTTTTTCTTTCAAATATGTTGTAGAAACCATGGCTAATTGTATATTTTGTATTAAATACACATTTGGCTACAACTTTTTACAGTTGCAACTAAAGATTGCTATTTAGCCGTAGTCTTACTAACCACGGCAAAATATGGATTTTCAATTGCCACGGTAGCTTTAGCCGTGGACCTCCCATGGTTATTAAACCGCATGGAATGATTATTAGCCTCGGTTTTAATATCAATGGCCATGGAAAAAAAAATCTCTGCTGAAAAGGGTTTTTTTTTTTTTTTTTTTTTTTTTTTTTTTTTCCTCTGTGTCTTTCTTGTCATTTGAGGGCTCAGTTTAAAAGACTAAAATTAATGATGCCAAGTTATATATCTTATTAAAAATATGTTTCAAAAATAATTTCTAAAAGTCGGCTGGTTCACAAAAAAGACAATATTGAGAAGAAACGATGCAAGTTGGTTGTTTTTTGGGCCTAATTTGTTTCTATGCAAAATTAAATAAAAAATTAAGTAAATAATTCTAAAATGATAAGATCTA